>NC_041226.1:30742873-30792023 GCF_002837175.3 Physeter macrocephalus | reverse complement strand
CTTCCTGGACTTGATTAACTATTTCCTTTCCCATATTAGGGAAGTTTTCAACTATAATCTCTTCAAATATTTTCTCAGTCCCCTTCTTTTTCTCTCCTTCTTCTGGGACCCCTATAATTCGAATGTTGGAGTATTTTGTGTTGTCCCAGAGGTCTGTGAGACTGTCCTCAATTCTTTTTATTCTTTTTTCTTTATTCTGCTCTGCAGTAGTTATTTCCAGTATTTTATTTTCCAGGTCACTTGTCTGTTCTTCTGCCTCAGTTATTCTGGTATTGATTCTTTCTAGAGAATTTTTAATTTCATTTATTGTGTTGTTCATCATTGTTTGTTTGCTCTTTCATTTTTCTATGTCCTTGTTAAACATTTCTTGTATTTTCTCCATTCTATTTCCACAATTTTGGATCATCTTTACTATCATTATTCTGAATTCTTTTCCAAGTAGACTGCCTATTTCCTTTTCATTTTTTAGGTCTGTTGGGTTTTTACCTTGCTCCTTCATCTGCTGTGTGTTTCTCTGTCTTCTCAGTTTGCTTAACTTACTGTTTTCTGGGTCTGCTTTTCACAGGCTGCAGGTTCGTAGTTCCTGTTGTTTTTGGTGTATGCCCCGAGTGACTAAGGTTGGTTCAGTGTGTTGTGTAGGGTTCCTGGTGGAGGGGACTAGTGCCTGTGTTCTGGTGGATGAGGCTAGATCTTGTCTTTCTTCTGGGGTAACTAGAGAAGTTTTATGAGAATTGTCCAAAACTTCTCATTCAGTTTTCTCATTCAGTAAGTTGCCAATGGAGGGTCCTTGTATTCTTGTATCACTTAGAAGAGACCCAGGTTCTGTTTAAAACCTGAGCCAAGAGGAGAGCTTAACACTTTTACGTTTTATTATGCTTCTGATCACAGAAGTAATCCAAAGTCACTGCAAAACATTTTGGAAAATAGAATTATGAACACTAAAATTACCCATCAGCAATATAGAATACGTTTCCATGCTTTTCACTATATACTTAGCAGTAATGTATAAAATGATCAGCCTTCTGAAATCTAAACCAAGACTTGGTCCAATGATTTGGGCTTTTTTTGACCACTCTACCACGGCACCCATCACCCTATTCAAGGTGAACTTATGCTGCTGGGGCGTGGCAACAAGAAACTCTGACCCAATTAGTCTGATTAGCCTCTTAGAAGCACAGTTTCACATTAAGTTGATGATCCAACACTCAAGGACTAGGTATCCACTGGATGACTCAAGACCCACAAATGTACTATGTGAGTATAAGTTGATATAACAGATGTAATACTAGTATCCTGTGATGCCACTATCACATTCTCTTCCAGAAGTACTAGAATAGAGTTTTCTTTATTTCTGAGTGAAGAAAATATTCCTATATAATATCTGGGCCTATTTTTTTTAACCCAGCCTCAAACTACCAATTCATTCAGGGAAGCAGTATCAAAACTTTCAAATGTAAGCAGTTTGAGGAATTTGAGTTTGGGCTAAATCAATATCCTAGAGCACATCACTGTGCTATAGAAATCCAGATATCTTCTACTTAGTTCAATGTTATAAAATGGTTAAAGCTTCCTGGAATATGAAAGCGCAGCACCACCCAACGTGCTTGGATTACAGTTCGGCTTCACTGCATGCTTTTCAATACCTGGACCCCCTTAACAACTGCAATCCTCAGTGACTACTGCCTCTTTTAACAACTTGCACTGGCATTTCATTTTAACCTTGACTGAGTCACAGTTGCTCACAAAGATGATATCAGGGTCCAACAAGATTTGTGTTGCACAAGGACAGTTCTGCCTGACAACCACAGAAGATGCTGATCTTTCTTATTAACCAGCATACAATTCTTCTACAACAGACCTGTGACGTCTCAAATCAGTAATCAGCAATGACGGGTTTTATTATCAGTAAGGGATGTGGCACTGCTTCCATGTCCACATAAATAGGTATCTAAAGCAGAAGTCCTTAGAGTACTTTTAATGGTAAAGCCTTTTATTCAAGTGCAATATTATGTGGAGTTCCTCTAGTTGAAGAAGGGATGAAGGATGCAGAGCACTTCCTCTGGGTTCTTCTCCTTCCTGCCCCAAGGCAGCCCTTGCTATAGATGCCCTGGGGGCACTTCAAGAAACTTTAGGTCTGGTCTAGCATTGCTTGAAGCGCCAGTTGACCTTCCTGACTCTACTTCAGCAGATGAATTCTGGTGAAATATTTACCATCTATAAGCAATACCTCCTCAGCTGGAATACCAAGTCTGATGGAATTATCTCTGGTTCATTTGTCTATCCCAGAAGAACAATGATACCTAGAAATCATTTGCTCCACTGTTGTTACCATCCATGGTTTTCCATCTTGGATTTTGCTCTCCTAGTGTCCTATCCCCATCTCACCTACAGCACACACCCTGCATCAGGGTGGGATCCTGCTCTCCATTAAAAACCAGGTTCCTGACCCCACACTACCCTGAGTTGAATTAAACTAGACTTCTCACAGTGCCAAGCTAGACCTTAATTTCACAGTATATTTGAAGAGATTTTACCCTGAGACCCAATTGTAGCATGTGTGTACATTCAAACCAATCAAAGTAGTGAAACCTGGATAAAAAAGTGCAATAACAACAGAGAGTCTTTAAGAAAAAATTTAATGGGGTATCTGAAGCCAGTTCCCTGATATTCGACCAAGATTTTGTCTTTCAGTTTCAATTCGTCATTGAACTACAATTTTTAGAACATCTTCTTGTTGCCGTTTCGTGAACTTGCGATATCAGTTGTCACTTTTTTTTTTCTGAATGTTGCTACTTATGCACAAATTGTATCTGCTGGCCATTCACCTTTTATCTAGGACTGACACCATACATTCCCCATCTCTGCACAGACACCTCATTAAGCTACCCCAAGCATTCAAATTCCATCATTGTGGAGCATTCCTATGATGAATGATTAGAAAAATACTTCATATTTCTACAAAAGCTGATTTCTCTTATTGCCAACATATCAACAGTCCCTGAAAAATGGTATGAGAAAAAAATGTATTCTTTGTCTAAGTATACTTTGAAGATAGTATCAGTATACTTCTGAAAACAGGAGGTATAGGATGCAGTGGGGTTATGACAGAAGACGGGGGAAGTTCTACATGGAGATGATTCAGAAAATTTTCATAAGTATGCTTTTAAGTACACTAAAGATATAGAGATAGAGATACAGGCATACATATACATAACATATATGCATAAACATATAAAGAATATACATATATGTATACAAAATGTGCTTCTATAATACCTACATACAAAGTTCCTAACCCTAACCATACCCCTAATTCAATAAATGTTTCTTTACTTGGGTGTAGCCAGGTTGCATGTATAAATGAAACGTACTAAGTGTAAATAATAGGGCAAATTCTATGGTCCCTGAAACAGACATAAAATCAAAGACAATGTATACAAAACCTCCAAAGTGACCCTTTAAAAAATATTAAACAAATAACAAGAGTGAAATAGACACTCCGCTAAAGATGTATCATTCCATCCAAAACTGCATTATCTAGACAAGTGGAAACTTGTTTCTCAGTCATTGTACTCAAAATCATTTTTTTAAATGTAAGAATACTCTGTGAGGAAGACATTTTTCTCATCCTTGGGTCTTAACCTGAGCATTTGGGGTTTTACACAACTTCTTTTCTTTACAAAGAACACATGCATCCTCGTTAAAAAAAAAACCACACAGAAGTTGTAAACACAGAAGTCATAAACACACACAAGAGTCATTAAATGGTTTCCTCACTATTTTGTTTTTAAACATTTTATTCCAACTCCCTGAGGAGTCATCATTTTTGTTAATGTGATAGATTGCAATGCTGGACGTACTGCCCCCCTTGAGTTGCTGAATAAAGCTGTGAGTACCATGCATCTCAGTTTCCGAAGATTCTGTGCAAACCCCCTTCTTTCTGTTTTGGTTTGTGCGGGTTCACACCCACTGAGCTGCACTTTGAAAGAAAATCAAAGTAAAACAATTGAAACCATGAAACTTCACATGACTTCTAACCAAGTTATTACACACCAATTTAGACTTGTTTAAAAAAAATAGGCGTTTAGTTTACAACAATTAGGGAATCTTTGAAAGAGTGTTGGATAAATTTTTGCTCTGTGTTACAGGCCAAATATAACCCAGAGTACCCTAAATGTCATTTTAGTAGCCAAAAGTTCTCACATTACTGAACAATTCAGTTCCTCTTTTTGGGTGATTATTTTAAATTGCACTCATAAGAACAAGACCATCTACTCTGGAAAACTTTTAAAAGAGTAGAAAACAAACTTATGGTTACAAAAGGGGAAGGGAGGGATAAATTAGGAGTTTGGGATTAGCAGACACACACTACTATATATATATATAAAATAGATAAAAACAGGACCTACTGTATAGCAAAGGGAACAATACTCCATATCTTGTAATAACTTATGATGGAAAATGATCTGAAAAAGAATATATATATATATGTATAACTGAAAGTTTTGTGTTTTTTTGTTTTGTTTAGTTTTGTTTTTTGATTGTTATGTGTGTTTGTTTTAAGTTTTCTTTGTTTTATTTTAGTTTGCTTTCTGTTTTTCTTTTTGTTAGTGTTGTTTTTATTGTTTCTTTTGGTTTTGGGATATTTTGTTTTGTTGTTTTCTTGTTTTATTTTCCTTTTTTTGTCTGTTTGTTTGGTTTTGCTTTTATCATTTGGCTTGGGTTTTGTCTGCTTTCTTTTCTTCTCTTCTTTTTTGTTTTTTGTTTTTTTTTTTTTTTGGCCGCACCACACAGCTTGCAGAGTCTTGGTTTCCTGATGAGGGGTGAGGCCTGAGCCTCCATGGTAAGGGATTTGAGTCCAAGAATCTGGGCCACCAGAGAATTTCCAGTCCTAGTGAATATTATTTGTCTTGAGCTCTTCCAGAGGTCTCCATATCCAAAACTAAGACCCAGCTCCAGCCAACCTCCTGTAGGATCTGGTGCTGAAGAGATTACAGTTGAAAACCTCCTTAACATGGGAAAGAAAATAGTCAAACAAGTCCAGGAAGCATAGAGAGTCCCATACAGGATAAACCCAAGGAGAAACACACCAAGACACATATTAATCAAACTAACAAAAATTAACTACGAAGAAAAATATGAAAATCAGAAAGGGAAAAAAAAACAAAAAACAAATAACATACAAAGGAATCCCCATAAGCTTATCAGCTGATTTTTCAGCAGAAACTCTGCAGGTCAGAAAGGAATGGCAAGATATATTTAAAGTGATGAAAGGGAAAAACCTACAATCAAGATTTCTCTAACTAGCAAACATCTCATTCAGATTTGACAGAGGAATCAAAAGCTTTACAGACAAGTAAAAGCCCAGAGAATTCAACACCACTAAACCAGCTTTACAACAAATACTTAAGGAACTTCTCTGGGCAGGAAACACAGAAGAAGAAAATGACCTTCAAAAACAAACCCAAAACAATTAAGAAAAGTTCCAATTGTAATAGGAACATGTATATCACTAATTACCTTAAATGTAAATGGATTAAATGTTCCAACCAAAAGACATAGACTGGTTGAATCGATACAAAAACAAGACCCGTATATATGCTATCTACAACAGACCCACTTCAGACCTAGGGACACATACAGATTGAAAGTGAGGGGATGGAAAAAGATATTCCATGAAAATGGAAATCAGAAGAAAGCTGGAGTAGCAACTCTCATATCAGACAAAATAGACTTTAAAATAAAGACTATTACAAGAGGCAATGAAGGACACTACCTAATGATCAAGGGATCAATACAAGAAGAAGATAAAACAATTGTAAATATTTATTCACCCAACACAGGTGCACCTCAATACCCAGAGAATTTCCAGTCCTAGTGAATATTATTTGTCTTGAGCTCTTCCAGAGGTCTCCATCTCCAAAACTAAGACCCAGCTCCAGCCAACCTCCTGTAGGATCTGGTGCTGAAGAGATTATAATGCTAACAGCCATAAAAGGAGAAACTGACAGTAACACAATAATAGTGGGGGATTTTAACACTCCACTTATACCAATGGACAAATAATCCAGACAGAAAATTAGTAAGGAAAACAAGCCTTAAATGACACATTAGACAAGAGAGATTTAATTGATATTTATAGGACGTTCCATCTGAAAGCAGCAGAAAATACTTTCTTCTCAAGTGCACATGGAACATTCACCAGGATAGAGCACATCTTGGCTCACAAGCCAAGCATCTGTAAATTTAAGGAAAGTAAAATCATATCAGTCATCTTTTCTTACCACAAAGTGAGGAGATTAGAAATTAATTACAGAAAAAAACTATAAAAAACACCAACACATGGAGGTTAAACAATATGCTACTAAATAACCAATGGCTCACTGAAGAAATCAGAGGAAATTTTAAGAAATACTTAGAATCAAATGACAACAAACACACTCACCCCAAAACCTATGGGATGCAGCAAAAGCAGTTCTAAGAGGGAAGTTTATAGCAACAGAATCCCACCTCAAGAAACAAATCTCAAATAAACAACCTAATTTTACACCTAAAGCAACTAGAGAAAGTAGAATGAACAAGACACAAAAATATTAGAAGAAAAGAAATCATAAAAATCAGAGCAGAAATAAATGAAATAGAGACAAATAAAACAATAACAAATATTAATGAAACGAAAAGCTGTTTTTTTGAGACAATAACCAAAACTGATAAACCTTTAGCCAGACTCATCAAGAAAATAATGGAGAGGAATCAAATCAATAAAATTAGAAATAGATAAGAAGAAGTTACAATGGATACCCCGAAATACAAAGGATCATAGGAGACTACTACAAGCAACTATATACTAATAAAAAGCACAACTCGGAAGAAATGGACAAATTGTTAGAAAGGTATAGCCTTCCAAGACTGATCCAGGAAAAAATAGAAAATATGAATAGACCAATCACAAGTAATGAAATTGAAACTGTGATTAATAATTTCTAACAAACCAAAGTCCAGGACCAGATGGTTTCACAGGCAAATTCTATAAATCATTTAGAGAAGAGATAACACCTATCCTTCTCAAACTCTTCCAAAAGATAGCAGAGGGAGGAATACTCCCAAACTCAATCTAGGAGGCCACTCTCACCTTGATAAATAAACCAGACAAAAATACAACATAAAAATAAAATTACAGGCCAATATCACTGATTAACATAGATGCAAAAATACTAAACAAAATAGTGGCAAACCAAATACAACAACAAATTAAAAGGATCAAACACCATGATCAAGTGGGATTTATCCCAGGAATGCAAGGATTTTTCAACATATGCAAAATCAATCAACGTGACACATCATGTTAACAAATTGAAGAATAAAACCTTATGATCATCTCAATAGATGCAAAAAAAGCTTTTGACAAAATTCGACACACATTTATGATAAAAACTCTCCACAAAGTGGGCATGGAGAAAACTTACCTCAACATAATAAAAGCCATATATGACAAACGCACAGCAAACATCATTATCAATGGTGAAAAAGTGAAAGCAGTTCCTCTAGGATCAGGAACAAGGCAAGGGTGTCCACTCTAACACTTTTACTCAACATAGTTTTGGAAGTCCTAGCCACGACAATCAGAGAACAAAAAGAAAATAAAGTAATCCAAATTGGAAAAGAAGAAGTAAAACTGTCACTGTTTGCAGGTGGCATGATACTATACATAGAAAATCCTAAAGATGTCACCAGAAAACTACTAGAGCCAATCAATGAATTTGGTAAAGTTTCAGGATACGAAATTAATACACAGAAATTGCTTGCATTCCTATACACTAATAATGAAAGATCAGAAAGAGAAATTATTTTTAAAAAATCCCATTTACCATTGCAACAAAAAGAATAAAATATTAGGAATAAACATACTTAAGGAGGCAGAAGACCTGTATTCAAGAAACTATAAGATATTGATGAAATAAACAAAAGGTGACTCAAAGAGATGGAGATATACCATGTTCTTTGGTTGGAAGAATCAATATTGTGAAAATGACTATACTACAGAAAGCAATCTACAGATTCAATACAATCCTATGATATAATCAATGGCATTTTTCACAGAATTAGAACAAACAATTATACAGTTTGTATAGAAGCAAAAAAGACCTCAAATAGCCAAAGCAATCTTGAGAAAGAAAAATGGAGCTGCAGGAATCAGGCTCTCTGACTTCAGACTATACTACAAAGCTACAGTAAACAAGACAGAATGGTACTGGCACAAAAACAGAAATATAGATTAGTGGAACAGAATAGAAAGCCCAGAGATAAACCCAAGCACCTATGGTAACATGATCTATGACAAAGGAGGCAAGAACATACAATAGAGAGAAGAGTCATTTCAATAAGTGTTGTTGGGAAAACTGAACAGTTACATGTAAAAGATTGAATTTAGAACACTCCCTAACACCATAAGCAAAAATAAACTCAAAATGGATTAAAAACCTAAATGTAAGGTCAGACACTAGAGAACTCTTCGAGGAAAGCATAGGCAGAATAGTTTTTGACATAAATCACAGCAAGATCCTTTTTGACCCACCTCCTAGAGAAATGGAAATAAAAACAAAAACTAATTATTAGAGAAATGTAAATCAAAAGTTCAATGGGGTATCACCTCACACCAGCCAGAATGGCCATCATCAAAATATCTACAAACAATAAATGCTGGAGAGGTTGTGGAGATATGGGAACCCTCTTGCACTGTTGGTGGGAATGTAAATTGAAACAGCCACTATGGAAAACAGTATGGGGTTCCTTAAAAAACTAAAAATAGAACTACCATATGACCCAGCAATCACACTACTGGGTGTATACCCTGAGAAAACCATAATTCAAAAAGATACATGCACCCCAATATTCATTGCAGCACTATTTACAATAGCCAGGTCATGGAAGCAACCTAAATGTCCATCAAAGAAGAATGGATAAAGAAGAAGTGGTACATATATACAATGGACTATTAGCCATAAAACGGATTGAAGCTGTGCAATTTGCAGAGATGTGAATAGACCCAGAAACTGTCATACAGAGTGAAGTATGTCAGAAAGAGAAAAACAAATTTCCTATAATATTGCTTATATGTGGAATCTAGAAAAATCATACAGATGAACTTATTTGCAAGGCAGAAATAGTGACACAAATGTAGAGAATCAACATATGGATACCAGGGGGTGAAGAGAGGGTGGGATTAATTGGGAGATTGGGATTGACATATATACACTACTATGTATAAAATAGATGACTAATGAGAACCTGCTGTATAGCACAGGGAACCCTACTTGGTGCTCTGTGTTGACCTAAATTGGAAGGAAATCCAAAAAATGAGGGGATATGTGTATACATGTAGCTGATTCACTTTGCTGTACTGCAGAAACTAACACCACATTGTAAAGCAACTACAATTAAAAAAAAAAAGTCCCACCCACAGTCCCCACTGCTAAGATTTTCTCATAGTCCATCACATGTAATGAATGTTTGTGTTTTTTCAGGTGATTACATGAGTATATGCAAGTGTCAAAACTCATTCAGCTGAATATGATCTGATTATTTAGATTTAAATTCTACTTTCATAAAATTTTTATTTTAATAAAAATACTAATGTTTTGGAAGCTTCAATGGGAGAAATATTTCATAACATATACAAAATAGAAATAAGTGTAAAGTTAAAAAAATGAGAAAAAAATCAAGGGGGTGTAATACATTAATAATATAATTGTAGATCCAGAAAGCAAAACCAGAGTATGTGAACTGATGATTGTGTAGAGAAAAGTAAAGAAGTAAAAAGGGTGAACTTTTCATTATTCTGAAGAAGAATGTACACCTTCTGATTTTAAACATTTATGCTTGTTGAATGTATGCATACTTATATGCATATGTAAATTGAAGACACAAACCTAGACATGATCTTGCAGATGGCACTAATAATATAAATGATATCAAATTAAAAATCTTATAATGTTCTATGTAGAAAAAACATACTCCATGGGAAAAGGAGGAAGAAAGTAGATGACTTTTCATTCATGGCTTTATTTTTTTTTATGTCAGGGAGATGATAATGAGAGACAATTAAATAAAATCACTAAAACAAGGTGTTTCCACCATACTACATTCTTTATAATAGTATTATAAATATATCTAATTAGCTGCATAAAGACAAAACATAAACTAATTATACAGACTGAGTAAATCTGTTTGGGTTGCATATATCTTGGTGTAATGAAAAATAATTCAGCTCATAAATCTTAAGACTGGGAAAGTAAAGCGTTTAAAAATATTTCAAAAATCATATGTAAATTTTACTTCAAAAAGTTGATTTTATTTTTTTCATTATGACTAATTATACTTAGAACATGTAGTTATGTTTAAAGTTAAATATATAGTTATTCTAAATTTAGTATAAATCTGTGGACAGGGACCGTGTTAAAGTTTCCATATAATAAAATTTAAAAATCCCTTGGTGGTATATATTCAATGACATTTAAACTGAACAAAAGAATTTGGAAGTGGGTGAAAAAGAAGTACAGTATGTCCCCTACATACTAACAAGTTCAGTTCCGAGAGCACATTCGTAAATTCAATTTTTTCGTAAGTCCAACTAATCTAGCCTAGGTACCCAACTAACACAATCAGCTCGATAGTACTGTACTGTAATAGGTTTATTATACTTTTCACACAAATAATAAGCTTATAAAAAGCAATCAAACACAAAAAAAGAAACATTTTTAATCTTACAGTACAGTACCTTGAAAAGTACAGTAGTATAGTACAACACCTGGCATACAGGGGCTGGAACTCATGTTTGTATCTTTGAAAGTTCACAACTTGAAGGTTCGTATGTAGGGGACTTACTGTAATAGCATTCTAAAGATGTTAACTAGTGCAGGAGATTATAAAATACGCAAGTAAAATATTTAGTTTGCTGGAAGAAGGGATAATTGGATTATATAGAACTATAGAGAAAATTGAAAAAAAACTTGCTTGTGGGCATAGTCCTAGATGACATCATGGATTTATGGATAATGTTGTAAGGTATGACAGTGGTATTGGAGTAATGTAGTAGAATATCTTTATATTTTAAACATGTATGTAAGATTATTTATGAGTTGTGTCATGACTGTAATTTAGTTGAAAACAGGTAAAATAGTACTTGAGTTTATATGGTTAAGATGGGGGTGGTTAGCAATTTAGACAATAAGTATATGTCATGAGTTTTTAAAGAAAGAAATAAAATCTATATGTGTATACATTTTCCTAGAGAGGGAAAATGCCTTCTTCAAAAACCATTGTTAAGTATATAGGCAGTGCATTTACAAACACAATTTAGTGGAATTTACTTGGAAGATGAAGCAATCTTGGCAACAAAAAGATACTTCCATACCAATATAGAAGAGAGAACAAACAATTTATTATTGAGTAGACATTAACAGATCACATGCATGTAAGGTAGTGAGAAAATGACTACAAATTAGGACACAATGTCACACAATTTATACACTAAAGTAAAAAACAACACTAATTTCTCTCATCTGAAATGACAAAGGCTGCACTTTACAACAGTCTCCTATCCATCCCATGAGAGAATACTCTGATTTAATTTTGGGGGTACTTGTTTACATATCTAAAGATTAGCTAGCATGTGACTTTGGATATATTTCTAAATTGTAGAAAATTGAGGCTGGCCTTAATCCCTAGAGAGGTTTTTCTATTTTCCAATGTTGGAACAATCAGATTTACTGTGTCTCCAAGGAAACACTCAGAAAAGACAGGGGAAGTCGTCTCTTTGCCCTTTATAAACAAAGAAAAACATTTTTATTTACGCTTACAATTGCTCTTTTGTTACTTTTTATGGCAACATTAAAACCTTCTAAGGGTTTTCATTGTCATATTTACTCTTCCCTGGACACCATGTAGCCATAGAAATATCTAACAAGTCGATAGCAAAATATAAAGCAATAAGAATTTAAGTAGTATGAATACAACACCAAAGCAATCTAAAAAAAAATGGGCAGAAGATCTGAATACACATTTTTTCCAAAGAAGACATACAGATGGCCAATAGGTGCATGAAAAGATTCTCAACATCCCTAATCATCAGGAAAATGCAAGTCAAAACCAAACTACAATGAGATCTCACTTCACAAATGTTAGAATGGCTATTATCAAAAAGGAAGTAAGTGTTGGTGATGATGTAGAGAAATGGAAACATTTTTGCACTGTTTGTGGGAATTTAAATTGATACAGTCATTATGGAAAACAGTATGGAGGTTTCTCAAAAAAATAAAAATAGAACTACCTTATGATCCAGCAGTTCCATTTCTCAGTATTTATCCCAAGAAAATGAAAACACTAGCTTGGAAAGGTATATGCACCCCCCATGATTATTGCAACATTATTTGCAATAGCCAAGATATGGAAACATCCTAAGTGTTCACTGATGGATGAATGGATAAATAAATTGTGAGATATACATACATACATATATATGAATATTATTTAAACAAAAAAAGAATAAAATATTTCCATTTGCAACAACATGGATGGATCTTGAGGGTGTTATGTTAAGTGAAATACTTTGGCAAACATTTATGTAATTTATAATTAATAAGTAATTTATGAGTAATATTATAAATAAAAGATGTTTTTTCTGAATTGAAGTGCTCTTATCTTCCCAAAGAAATGTGACTGTCAACAGAGACTTTACCACTCTTTTGGAATCTGCTTTTGAGTAGGAAAAAATGTTAGGCCATCCTGAAGCCATAACTAAGTGGAAACTCCTAGCTTCTGTAGGTGTTAAAGTCTGTTGCCATCAGGTTTTAAATAAAGTTGTTGTCTTAGTTCAGGCTGTTGTAACAAAATATCATAAACTGAGTGGCTCATAAATGACCAAAATTTATTTCTCACAGTTTTTGAGGCTGGAAGTCCAAGATCATGGTGCCAACATGGTCAGGTTCTGGTGAGAGCCTTCTTCTGCATTGCAGACTGCCAACTTGTTCTTGCATCTTCATATGGCTAAAAGCACAGGGAGGAAACAGGCTCCATTGTGACTTCTAAAGACACTAATCCCATTCACGAAGCCTCCACCCTTGTGACCTTACCTGATCCTAATCACTTCCCAAAGGCTCCACCTCTTAATATTATCACATTCTCAAAATGACAAAAAATAACCCTTATTTACAGACTCAAATACATAGCCTCTATTTAGTGTAAAAATAAATAGTAAAATTATACAAAATTCTACTTGCCAATTCATGTTTCAGCATTCTTTCTTACTTAAAAATAACCTAGGTATTAACGGGCTTCCCTGGTGGCGCAGTGGTTGAGAATCCGCCTGCCGATGCAGGGGACACGAGTTCGTGTCCCGGTCTGGGAAGATCCCACATGCTGCAGAGCAGCTGGGCCCGTGAGCCATGGCCACTGAGCCTGTGAATCCGGAGCCTGTGCTCCGCAATGGGAGAGGCCACAACAGTGAGAGGCCCGTGTACCACACACACAAAAAAACAAAACAACAAACAAAAAATAACCTAGGTATTAATAATGGGTGCCATAAACTCAGTTTAATAGTAGTCCATGATTTTAAGCTACCCACAACTCTTGGAAATTATTTTTAAATTTATATACTAAGAACATAACTACTGTTGTATTAATGTTCATCAGAATAACAATTTAACTTAGTTAAACACAGACATACTTTTTCTCATAATTTTAAACCCAAAATGGAAACATTACATAGGAGTTGTTAATCAGTAAGAAGAACGTATCCAACTAGAATACAAATGTATGCTGGTACTACTATATATAACATTGATAACCAGATATGACATAGATATTTTTAGTAAACCAAAGTTATTGAAGTCTCAGTAGCAAAAATTTTACCTAAATTATGTGAATTTGGATTCTTAAAATATTTAGGAATGTTTCTATGTTAATACTTTCCTAGCACATTGAAAGTATTTTAAGTACAACTTTGTTATTTTCTGGGAAATTTAGTAATATTCAATTTATAAATCACATATTTATTTCAATAAGCCAATCTGAGTAGTTCTTCTTTAAGAAGGTTTTATAATCTAATTTATAAATATCATCAGGAGGCAGGAAAATAATACATGCTCACACAATGGCTAATACCTTTCTGAATTATGAACATAAAAAAAGATAGAAAGACAGGGAAAGACAGCTTATTTTTTCAGTTCTAAAATTTTAGCCATGAGTCAAATACAAACACAGAAATACAAAACTCACCAATGAATTAGTTTTGTGAGTGAGTCTTTTTAGTGGGCAGAAAATTGATTTAATTGATTTGTGATGAAAAGAGGCAAGTTGTCAAACAGAACATCTAAAAAAAAATAAAGATTCTGTTATTTCTTACCCAACAGAAAATAGATGTCCATAAATTACCGATCAATTAACAGAGATCATAAAGTGACAGAACCTATAGCCAAATTATAAATGGGGATTGACTTATTGAAGAAACAAAAACAAAATTAGTGAAGTGGAAAATTAAAATTTGAAAAAGAGGCAATCAGAATTCTATTGCTGCTTTGGATTCACCTCTAGAAATCGAGAAAAGATAAGTGGTTTTATACCACCCAGGATGTACATTTCCCTGTTGACAAAGTTTACCAGGCTCTCGTAGGTGAATCCAGTAGGCAGCCCAATGGAAGACCTCTAAAAATATTAAGAGATAGTTTTCAGGAAAGGAGAAAATAGTGAAAATGTACGAGTGTTAAATTTGTTTTTATTTATGTGATGTGGATGAATCAGCAGATAATATAAGTTGTTCAAAGGGTAATTGAGAAAGCATACTTTATGTGGAATAAAGGAACTATGGAAACTGATTACAAAATTATTTATTGCCCTAAGATTTTGTATCCTTTGTGTTTTTAATTCTTTTATAATTGATTTGATTCCTTCTAATTGAGCTTTTGACACAGGATATTGTTTACACATGTCCATAGTTTATCCTTTTGATAAGCTACTTTATTGGCTCAATATCTGCAATTAAACCTGTATCATGGATAAACAACCAGGTCCTATTGTATAACACAGAGAACTATGTTCAGTATCCTATGATAAACCATAATGGTAAAGTATATTTAAAAAAATAATGCATATATATATATAATATACACAGAGATATATATATATAGGTGAATCACTTTGCTGTACAGTGGAAATTAACATAACCTTGTGAATCAAGTATACTTCGATTTTTAAAAATGGTGTGTTTTAAAATAAAAGATTTATCACTCTAAAACTAAAAAAAAAAAAAAAAAAAGTAAGCCTGTATTATCATCCCTTAGGGCCCAAAATGATGTTTCAGCTCAGAGTGCACCTGAGATTGGAGTGAGATTCTTACTCACTCCTAGTCCCCCCCTTTTGAAAATGAAGGCACCTAATATCCAAATCAAGCCTCATGTTCCTGAGTATGGAATATGGTAGCTTTTAATTTTCATGGTTAGATTTTCCTCAGTAGAATACAGGAGAATCAGGAGAAGTTAAGAAACCATGTCCCTTTTTCAGTGGTCCTATCTCTCTGTACAGGAACCATGGTGAAAAAGGAACAAGGAGAAAGTAATCAGAAATAGAAAGGACCTGTATTGATCTGTCATCAGATAGAAAAAGAGAGAAATTTCAGTGGAAATGTCAGAGTACAAGTATCTATCAGGAAAGTTAAGAAAGTTTAACCAGAGGAAAAGTTATAGAAACATATGGTTCACCAGTTCCTAACTCCAAAACTTTCCCAATCTGTCAATTTTGAGCCATTTTTCAATTATTCCCTACTGAGTGGCTCTGTCTCTTGGTTTTTCTGATAGCATCTGCAACTTCTTTTTACAATCCCTTTTCCAAAACCCTAGCTCCCTACAATAGTGACACAGTAATTTTCCTCTTCCTTCTTTCCCTTCATAGGTTGACCAGAGTAGGAGTTATTTCCATTAGCAATAATCTTTGTTCTTGCCAACCTTTTATTTTTTTCACTAACTTGAAGTAGAATAGTACACAAAAAGTGTTGAAAAGAGCTGCAAGAAAGTAGACAAAACCAGAGGGAAACTTTGACCTGCCCCTGGATCCATTCCTGTAAACTATGAGGAAATTTCAACAAAGCATTGGCGAAAATTAGTGGGGAACTCACCTGATTACTGAGTACAAAGGTGCACTCCTTTCAGCTCCCATTTCACAGAAAGGCTTGAAGTATAGTTGTTTGCAATTCTTCTTGGTGGGCCTTGTGCTTTTATCCCTGCCTTCATTTCCAGGGTTGATGGATAATTAAACTTTTGTGTCCATGGCATCTCCTGGGGTGTTGGATTAATAGGCCCCTAAAGTGCTTGCATCAATAAACAAGCAGTCTTTCGTCAGAAGGATTCAACACAGTAAGTGTGTGTGTCAGCACGTATAACCTTGTAGTGTGTGTATGGAGGAGTAAGCACTCTTGAGGCAGAAGCTAGATGGGTCCCAGTCTCAACAGTTTCTCCCTTATGGACAGAAACTCCATAGTAGCAGAAACTCCATAAAAGCAGGATGATGGAGGAGGTTGGGCACTGCCCAGATAAGAGATAAAAGACCACATATTCCTCATTCTTGAAGTCAAGGAGATCTCCCTGACTACACATGCGCAGAAAGGCTCCTTGGAGGTCAAAAGGGAGGAGGTGTCACCTCATAGTAAGTGATGTCAACTACCTATAGGCCTCTTTGCTAGAATCCAACCTGGCTAAGAGATGGGCACATACACAGGGGAGGACCCTGAGATATACCAATTACGGACTCAGAACAAGGCAAAGCAAGGTGATTGGTCAAAGGAAACCTGGAAGAAATGGCCCATAAAAGTGATTCAAACTACCACAAGGGTGGGACTCTCTCTCTGAGTCTGCCCGTGTGTCCATCCACATGTACTGTTCTCTTTTTCCTCCTAATAAACACTTTACTTGCCTCACTACTTTCTGTCTCTATGTGGAAATTTATTTCTACACAGCTGATGGGCCAGGGCCTTGTGACTGGCCACTGGTCCCTGGTGGTCTTGTGGCTGGGACTTGGTGCTCTCACTGCCGCGGCCTGACTCCAATCTCTGTCCTGGAACCGAAACCCTGCTTCAAGCTGCTGCAGGCCAAGACCACCCGAGATCACTCTGAGGAGTGTTTCCGCAGACTCACGTAGCACTTCCTGGAGCATGCAAAGAAAACCTTAAATTGATGATATCAGCTGGGGATAAGGCATATATACTCTTAAGATTTCAGGTCCTCCAGTTGACCTCTGGTAGCTTCTTAATTGCATCAGATTCACTGGTGATCCAAATTTTAAAAACTTGCTTTCCTTGCATTTTAGCAAGAAAAATGTAGAGTTATATGGCATTATCTTTTTTTTTTCCATGAAGTATATATATAGTCTAACTACACTTTTGTCACTCTTTTCCAAGTGAGTAGCACAGCTACTTTCCATTCTGATATATTTATACAGGATCATTTTCTTTTGTGCAGGTTCTCATTTATCCTCTGCTTGAACAGTTTTTTTTTTTTAATTTTTATTTCTGCTTCTTTAGCTACTTGGTGTGTGAAAGGAATCTTTTTTTAAGTGAAATCTGAGCCAGGATGCTTCATCCAATATCCTCAGACTGAGGTGGTAATTCATCACCTGTTAAAGTAATTTAACCCTCATCCTTCCCTGTAGGGAACACTCCAAAGGAAGGGAATTGCCCATCTAAAAGATCCTTGCTTTCCCTTCCCCAGGGTTCAGCCTCAGGCAGAGAGAGATGAAGACATAGAGATGAGAAGGGCAGAGATATCATAGAAGGGAAGAGGGTTCCAGACTTCAGAGAGGGAAGATACTTTTAAACCCTGCACTTCCTTGTCCACATTTTATATATATATATATATATATATATACCTATTCCTAACATGACAGAGACATATCAGCATTTAACATTAAAACTAATAGTAATCCTGATGAGCCTAAATATGTATTAACATACATATTTAATAATAAAATTTAGAGTTTGGAGATGACTATTCACTGTATGGATAGCATTCCCTAAAGAAAAGAAAGCTAGAAGAGCTACTTTTATAATTCATTCTCTCTCATTGACTGTTGAGTGGCCACAAAAACCTTCAACTTGTCCACTCAATTCAGGAACTATCAGACAACCATTCAAATTAAAACACTGTTGGACAAATAAAACAATCCTGCCAAGAAAAATACTCCTTCATTTCACTATGGAAAAGGGAGAAGACACAATTTATTGTTGAGTAATATCAACTGAAAAGAAAATGCACAACATCAGAATTGTGAGTTAAGTTTTATTTGGGGCAAAATGAGGACTATATCTTAGGATACAGCCTCACAGATAATTCTGAGGAACTGCTCCAAAGAAGTAAGCAGGGAAGGTCAGCATTATATACGAATTTAGAGAAGGGGGATAAGTGCAGTCAAGCACACATTTGGCAGAGGGTTGCTGCTAGTCACAAGGAACAGATGTCTCCCTTAATGATTTTAGTGCTTTTCTAGATGTAAGAATATAAGAATTTGGGCTCATAGAAACTTCTGAAAATATTTAACTATCTGAAGGCCTGTTCTCTCAGTGGTTCCCAGAGCATGGAGTGCCTCATTCCTGATCTCGACCCTGAACTCCTTTCAGGGTGTGTTGAAGGTCAGCAGGTCAGCAACTGCAATGGCTAGTGACCTAATCCTTTCAGAGGCAGATGGCAAGTGACAATTTCTATTTGGCAGTAAACAATCATAGATCATATGCATGTAAGGTCACATGAAACTGACTACAAAATTAGGACAAAAATCTCACATAATTTATACAGCAAAGTAGAAGATAATGTTAGGTAGTTAGTCAGACATTAGCAGCAAGGAGGTGACTGTGGTGAAAAGACAAGAGAGGAGTAGTCGAGTTACACCCCAACCATCTGGGGACCCTCCCCTGACCCCACCCAGAACGGGCAAAACTATGATCATGTAGTGGGCAAATTATCCTGATAAAAAGGGAGCATGGTAACACAAGGGAACTTCCACAGGCTGCACATACCCAGACTGGCATATAACCTATAGTAAACCCAAACTCATTATACCATCATTATAATAAAATCTGCATGTGGTTTTGCCCCGTCCCCCACATGGGCTGCTCTTAGCTTAGCAAGTCAAGAGAAAGGGCATGCACAATAATGAACTTGTTACATGGCTCAGGACTGTCAATCAAATAATGATCCCCTGTCACTCACCCATGATTGCACCTCGCCTCCTCAGAGAACGTTCCTTAAAAACACCCTTAAGTCCCCACAGAAATGCTGGTTTCACATCGCCGAAATAGCCCGCTCTCTCTCCCTCTCTGAGAGTATAACTAAGCTTTAATAAAACTTTGCCTTGCACTTAAGCTTGAAGTGGTATTCTGCAATTCTTTGCTTGCTGTCACAAGGACCGAGATTGTTGGTCTGGGTCTTCCACTGACCTCCTCGGTTGAAGCTATTTTGACACAACACAGACCAACCCGGTAACAATAGTACATTAATTTCTCTTATCTCCTCAAGAGGCAAAGGCTACACCATGCATCAGTCACCTGTCCATCTCAGTAGAAAGAGCTTTGAGTTAACTCCAGAGGTGTGTGTTTACATATGTAGAATTTATTTGGACCATGACTTTGGAGATTTTTCTACATTGTAAAAATTTGACACAAGTCTTAATCCCTATAGATTTATCTATTTTCCAAAGGTTAGAGTAAGGATCCAAATATAACATGTATCTAAGGAAACAGTGTAAGAAAAGAGAGAGGGGTGAAATGGTCTCTGCTCTAAGCGGGAAAAAAAAAATGTTTTATTACACTTACAGGCTGTATGCAAAATAAATTGTATGAGTTTTAAATAACTTGAAAAGATTTATTGTTTCTGGCAAAATAGATGTACTTTACCCTCATCCTACCACTAAATACAGTTGAGAACCCTGGACATTATAACCAAAATAGATGTCACTCAAATATGGAGGTAAGAAGGAAGAATGGCTAGTTTGTTTCAGAGCATTGTAGATTCCTACATGGACCTTAAACTAAATGAAAGACTACCCCAAATTGTTAAGAACACACCCCTCACATAAACTACACCACACTCTCTCAATATGCAGATGACAGTTAATACAAAATTATTTTAAGATAATTTTCTTCCCCAAATTGTACATATTTGTACAATTTGTATAGTTAAACAACATGTTTAACTATAGCAATAAAGCATTAATCTGTTTCTCTCTTAATCAAGTAATTCTGGATTTTATTTTCCATCTTCATGGAAAAGTTAAAAATACCACTTCTTTGTAATTTACATTTTCTATTCCAAAACCATACAGAAGATTCTTCTTGCTTTAAAAATCATGTACACTTTGTGAGATGCTTTAGCGCTTTTTTTTTATTACTACAAAGCTCAGACAAAGTGATTAAGAAGGCTATTGTGTAGAGTGCTTGCCTGACCGAAGGTAACTTAATGCTTTTAAGAAGGTGATACTTGTCCTGGGGTCAGAAGCTAAAGAAGAAGAAAAAAAAGTTCTTGAATCTTTTATTTCAAATATGCTGGCAAATTTTGTGATCCTTGAAAACATCGTATTTTAATGTGTACCTGTTTTTCTTCTTTTGGTAAACTTTACAAAATTTAGACCAAATATTCCAAAACTCTCTAAGAATCTAGATTTTCATAGATGCTGATAGCCTGCAAAAACATATGACTCATTCTCTATGATTTTAAATAGTTAAATTCAGTAATCAAATAAAGTGTCATATAAAATATGCTATTTAAATATTACCTTATGCATTAGTCAGAGTTCTCCAGAGGATTAGTGAGGGTTCTGCAGATATCTATCTATCTATCTATCTATCAACTGACTTTAAGTACTTGGCTCAAGTGATTGTGGGGTTGGCAAGTCAGACATTTTTGTAAGCAGTTTTGACAGGAAAAAGCTCTCTGAAAGAAAGAGCTCTCTGCAGGAGGCAGCCCTTTGTCTTTACATTAACCTTAAACCAGACACCCCAATGCTCTACTCATCTCCATCCCTGGCACATCTTTCACATCTTTTGATCGCACAATATTTGCCTAACATGTTGGTTCATTCTGTAGATCAAAGAAGTAGAAATGAAGAATAAGCAATTAACAGATGACTAGGTCTCTTCCCTAGCTTCCCCTTCAGTAATCTTGCAAACTGTGTGAACAAGATATCATCTAAAGAAAGATCAGGAGGAGTCGACAAACCTGCACAGAAGCCTGCAAACAGTGGGGGATGGAGAAAATTCTGACCCCTTATCTCAATGATTAACTGAGATTACTTCCCTGTTTCCCTATGAAAGATTTCATGGCTGAGCAGAATCTTCAGAGGTGGTTTTGGGGGGATGCTGAGTCCACCATCTCACCAGATTGCCAGCACTCTGATTAAAGTCCACTTTCCTTTCTATCAACATTTGTGAGTATTTATAAACAGTAAGCAGCTGAACCAATTCAATAACATTTTCAGAACAGGTCAGCATGCTGGAAATTTCCATGAGAGGTGATGCTGCAACCTGAAGTACTAAGGTAGACTAGGCACAGAATTTTTCTTGTTCAGAAATCTTAGACCTTTCTCTTAATGTCTGCAACTGATTGGATGAGGCCCACCCAAAGTATGGAGGGTAACCTGTTTTACTCAAAACCTACTGATTTAAATGTTAATCATATTTATAAAGCAACTTCACAGCAACATCTAGACTGGTGTACTGATGTTTGATCAAACTGTTGGCACCATAATTTAGCCAAGTTGACACATAAACTTAATCATCACAGTCCACTCTTTAACTTGTCACATATATATATGTCCTTCCACCATAATTCATCTCCACATAAAGACAATAACATGGTCATATTTCTGCCTAAAATGATACAACTGTCCAGCTTATGCAGTAACACTTTCCCTATCAGAGGATACAAAGTCCATGGGTGATGTTCACTCTTCTCCTTGATGTCCTGTAACTTAAATACTATGATGCAAAGAAGAAGCCCAAACAGGCCAGGTGGCAGTATTAGTTTCCGGTTAAATACAATCACTGTTGTGTCATCTAATGAGAGCATACTTCCTTTTGGAATTAAGATGTCTGGACCAGCAGAACATAAAGTTGTGAGAACAAGAAGCAAAAAATTTGCTAGAGAATCACTAGGGGTAATACTGAGTGGTATCACTCTTATTTATACCCCTTGATTCCTGGACCCATGAATCTTGGCTATGGGAGAAATTTCTCTAAAGATTTTCCTTTGGACAATAGGTCCTGCTCCTCCTCAACAAAGATTTTTTTAATAAAAATATGTCCAAGAATATATAGGCTTTGTAACAAAAAAAAAAAGAAAAAATAATTTATGTTTCTGCAAATTTTGTATTACTAGAAACAATAATTCCTCAGCAATATCAGACGACTAGATAAAGTAAAATCAAATTAGTGTTAGATGTCTTATCTCTGGTCAGCTATTATGTCCTTCACTTATGATACTTATTTTCTAACAGGCTACTTTCCTTTCATGAATATTGAAGAAATATTTATAAACAGTTTTTAAGCTTGTTTGCATTTTTCACAAAATAAAGCATTTCCTTAAAGTAGACTCTTTCCCCTATAATTTATGTAAAAATAGAATGGCTAAAAGTAGAAATTAGCCAGAAACAACATGGAAAAGTCATTTTATACAGTTCTCTGTTTTTTGGTAACTGTAATACATAAATTAGATGCTAGAGGATTATATTATGTTATCTATTTTCTAAATAAATTCTTGTTGTTTCAATAAGATATTTAGTACAAGTCTTAAGTCCTGAAATTCTATATACTGATATTTATATCATATTGGGGTTTGAGCGGGAACAAATACATGAATATTGACCATATTTTCTACCCAAACTCAGAACCAATGAAGAGACAAACAGAAGATAAGTGTAACAGATAAAAAATATGATTTTTTTTTAAACTGGTGAAATCCATTATTTTTTTCTATTTTTAAAAAATTTATTTATTTATTTTTGGCTGTGTTGTGTCTTCCTTGCTGCACGTGGGCATTCTCTAGTTGTGGTGAGTAGGGGCTACTTTTCCTTGTGGTGAATGGGCTTCTCATTGTGGTGTCTTCTCTTGTTGTAAAGCACAGGCTCTAGGTGCACAAGCTTCAGTAGTTGTGGCATACAGGCTTAGTTGCTCCACGGCATGTGGGATCTTCCTGGACCAGGGCTTGAGCCCAAGTCCCCTGCATTAGCAGGTGGATTCTTAACCACTGCTCCACCAGGGAAGTCCCAAAAATATGAATGTTATTATAGATGAAGTATAGGGTGGAGGGCATTGCTAAGTATGTAGGCATCCTGTATAGTGAACACAGGATTAGTGTTTGAACACAATAACAGCCATCGTGAGACTACTGCAAGCTTCACTCGACCAGGGAAAAATCTGCTCTTATAAAATCAACAGCATGACAGATACATGCAGAATTGCAGTAGGAAAGAGGAAGTATGGGTAAGGTGGACTGAGACAGTTAGGGCTGTTTATTTTGGTGGAGATCGTCCTGAAAACAGAAAGAAGTAGGGAGTAAGTGTTCACTTACCATTCTAACACTATTTGTTTACTGCATCTTGCTTATAGCCTCTTTCTAGAATTCTAGAGCACAGCTCTAATAAAAGAAAGACACCATAAGCAGGATGCAGTAACAAATGGCACACACATTGAAATGATGTTTCCCATCTGAATGGCACTGAAATACAGTGTAGAGCTGGATAATTCCTTTACATATTCTTCTTTCACTGACTGTTCCCAAATAAATTCTGAATAGATTAGAAAGAAAAATGGACTATTCCAAGTTTTAGTGAAATATTACTAATAAAAAAGGACCCTTCTTTGATACTATGCTGTGTACATCTGAGTTGAATATCAACAGTGTATTATTTGTGTTTCCTTAGGAAATATTTTGCCAGGATTACAAAACTGTTTAACATTGTTTAAAGCCTTTTATCTGTATTTGAAATTTTACTTTTATTTTAAAATATTTTTAAAATATATATTTTGGTTAATTTGTACAAATTAGTTTTGCAAAAATTTAAGTCATTCCATTTGGAACAGAAACTAGAAATTTGGCCCAAATAAATTAAAACAAATCCTACCAATTTAATTTGGGCTTGAAAATCAACATTTTTTCAAGTCTTATCTTCCAATTAATTTAAAAATGAACATTTAGGGCTTCCCTGGTGGTGCAGTGGTTGCGCGTCCGCCTGCCGATGCAGGGGAGCCGGGTTCGCGCCCCGGTCTGGGAGGATCCCACATGCCGTGGGGCGGCTGGGCGCGTGAGCCATGGTCGCTGAGCCTGCGCGTCCGGAGCCTGTGCTCCTCAACGGGAGAGGCCGCAGCGGAGGGAGGCCCGCATACCACAAAAAAAAAAAAAAAAAATGAACATTTAAAATGAAGTTATTGTAATTGAAATTGATTGGAATAATTTAGGTAAATCAATATCAACATCATATACATTTTGTGTCTATCCATTTGAAAATAAAAGTAGCTGTTACTTGAGGCAAACAATGTAATCGTTCCTTAAAAATAATTTAGTTTTAAAATAGTTAATATGGGGCTTCCCTGGTGGCGCAGTGGTTGAGAGTCCGCCTGCCGATGCAGGGGACATGGGTTCGTGCCCCGGTCCGGGAAGATCCCTCATGCCGCGGAGCGGCTGGGCCCCGTGAGCCATGGCCGCTGAGCCTGCACATCCGGAGCCTGTGCTCCGCAACGGGAGAGGCCACAACAGTGAGAGGTCCGCGTACCACAAAAAAAAAAAAAAAAAAAAAAAAAAAAGTTAATATAAAAAATCAAAATAAAAAAATACTAGATTTATAATATGAAATATGGTTGGAAAATATTATTAAATATTGCCAAAATTTAATTCTTAGGCCTTTAAGTAATAGGCCAACGTTATTACATTCCACTCTGTTTCAAGTCAAAACTAATTATTTCTACACTCTGTTGAGACACTGCACACAGGTCCATTTCTTGTTGTATTTAAGACTAAATACCTGGATTGTCTCTCCTGATGAAATATATTAAAAATCTTACATAAATAACAGTAAAAAATGCCTTAAATAAATTGTTGAACTGAAAATCAGTGGAAAAATGCTTGGCCACCAAAGAAGTTAGTACAGAATCTCTCTCACAAGTATCAAAGGCTAGGAAACAAAACCAAGAAACAATCATTAAGGTGGGTAGGCTACTAAGTATCCTCCCTAACCTGTTCTTCCATAGGACTAGCCCTCCCCTAAGAGTGAATAAGGAATGACATGTCCTCTAACTAAGCCCTCTTGAGGACTAAAATAAAAATTACTATCCTCAAAAGTGGAAATGGGAGAAATCAAATCAAATCATTTTTCCTGAGAATTTCTATCTACAATCTAGTTTGGATATGGGTTTGTAGCACAAATAAACACTGCCACTATGCTCCAAAATTCTCAAGATCAGAATTTATTTTTAAGGGGTCCTGGAGTGGTCAACTAGGTAGCTAATTAAAACGAATGTGGGAGGAGCTTCAAGATGGCAGAAGAATAAGACACGGAGATCAGCTTCCTTCCAACAAATACATCAGAAATACATCTACATGTGGAACTGCTCCTATAGAACACCTACTGAATGCTGCCAGAAGACCTCAGACTTCCCAAAAGGCAAGAAACTCCCCACGTACCTGGGTGGGGTAAAAGAAAAAAGAAAAAAACACAGACAAAGAATAGGGAAGGGACCTGCAACAGTGGGAGGGAGCTGTGAAGGAGGAAAGGTTTCCACACACTAGGAAGCCCCTTCGCAGGTGGAGACTGCTTTGGGTGGAGGAGGGGAGCTTCTGAGCCATGGAGGAGAGTGCAGCAACAGGGGTGCGGAGGGCAAAGTGGAGAGATTCCCGCACAAATGATGGGTGCCAACCAGCACTCACCAGCCCGAGAGGCTTCTCTGCTCATCCACCGGGACGGGTGGGGGCTGGGAGCTGAGGCTCGGACTTCAGTCGGATTCCAGGGAGAGGACTGGGGTTGGCTGCATGAACACAGTCTGGAGCTGCCAAACAGACAAGAGACTTTTTCTTGCCTCTTTATTTCCTGGTGCATGAGGAAAGGGGATTAAGAGCGCTGCTTAAAAGAGCTCCAGAGACGGGCGAGAGCGGCAGCTCTCAGGTTGGACCACAGAGACGGGCATGAGATGCTAAGGCTGTTGCTGTAGCCACCAAGAAGCCTGTGTGCAAGCAAAGGACACTGTCCACACCTCCCCTCCCAGGAGCCGGTGCAGCCCACCACTGCCAGGGTCCCATGATGCAGGGACAAATTCCCCAGGAGAAAGCATGATGTGCCTACACCGGTGCAATGTCATGCCAGCCTCTGCTGTAGCAGCCTCGCCCTGCATCCATACACCTCCCTGACTCTGGCCTGAGTGAGCCAGAACCCTCGAATCAGCTACTCCTGTTACCCCGTCCTGTCTGAGCAAAGAACAGATGCCCTCAGGCGACCTACACACAGAAGCAGGGCCAAATCAAAGCTGAACCCCGGGAGCTGTGTGAACAAAGAAGAGGAAGGGAAATTTCTCCCAGCAGCCTCAGGAGCAGTGGATTAAAAAGCCACAGTCAACTTGATGTACCTTGCAACTGTGAAATACCTGAATAGACAGTGAATCATACCAAATTGAGGAAGTGGACTTTGGCAGCAATGATATATATATATTTTTCCCTTTTTCTCTTTTTGTGACTGTGTATGTGGATGCTTCTGTATGTGATTTTGTCTGTATAGCTTTGCTTTTACCATTTGTCCAAGAGTTCTGTCTGTCCGTTTTTTTTTTTTTTTTTTTTTTTACTTAAAAAAATGTTTTTTTCTTAAAAATTATTTTTTATTTTTATTTTAATAACTTTATTTTATTTTATTTTATCTTCTTTCTATCTTTCTTTGTTTTCTCCCTTTTATTCTGAGCTCTGTGGAGGACAGGCTCTTGGTGATCCAGCCAGGCGTCAGGTCTGTGACAGTGAGGTGGGAGAGCAAACTTCAGAACACTGGTCCACAGGAGGCCTCCCAGCTCCACATAATATCAAACAGTGAAAATCTCTCAGAGATCTCCATCTGAATGCCAAGACCCAGCTCCTCTCAATGACCAGCAAGCTACAGTGCAGGACACCCTATGCCAAACAACTAGCAAGAGAGGAACACAATCCCATCCATTAGCACAGAGGCTACCTAAAATCATAATAAAGTCACAGACACCCCAAAACACACCACCGGACGTGGACCTGCCCACCAGAAAGACAAGATCCAGCCTCATCCACCAGAACAAAGGCACTAGTCCCCTAAACCATGAAGTCTACACAACACACAAACCTTAGTCACTGGGGACAGGCACCAAAAACAACAGAAACTATGAACCTGCAGCCTGCAAAAAGGACACCCCAAACACAGTAAGTTAAGCAAAATGAGAAGACAGGGAAACACACAGCAGAAGAAGGAACAAGGCAAAAACCCACCAGACCTAACAAATGAAGAGGAAATAGACAGTCTACCTGGAAAAGAATTCAGAATAATGATAGTAAAGATGATCCAAAATCTTGGAAATAGAATGGAGAAAGTACAAGAAACGTTTAACAAGGACCTAGAAGAAGTAAAGAGCAAACAAACAGAGATTAACAGCACAATAAATAGGTTAAAAATTCTCCAGAAGGGACCAAGAGCAGAATAACTGATGCAGAAGAACGGATAAGTGAACTGGAAGATAAAATAGTGGAAATAACTACTGCAGAGAAGAATAAAGAAAAAAGAATGAAAAGAATTGAGGACAGTCTCAGAGACCTCTGGGACCACAGTGAACACACCAACATTAGAATAATAGGTGTCCCAGAAGAAGAAGAGAAAAAGAAAGGGACTGAGAAAATATTTGACGAGATTGTAGTTGAAATCTGCCCTAATATGGTAAAGGAAATAGGTAATCAAGTCCAGCGTCCCATACAGGGTAAATCCAAGGAGAAGCACGCCAAGACACATATTAATCAAACTATCAAAAATTAAATACAAAGAAGAAATATTAAAAGCACCAGGGAAAAACAACAAGTTAACACATAAGGGAATCCCCATAAGGTTAACAGCTGATATTTCAGCAGAAACTCTGCTAGCCAGAAGGCAGTGGCAGGACATATTTAAAGTGAAGAAAGAGAAAAACTTTGAACCCAGATTACACTACCCAGCAAGGAACTCATTCAGATTTAATGAAGAAATTAAAACGTTTACAGACAAGCAAAAGCTAAGAGAATTCAGCACCACCAAACCAGCTTTACAACAAATGCTAAAGGAACTTCTCTAGGCAGGAAACACAAGAGAAGTAAAAGAACTACAGTAATAAACCCAAAACAATTAAGAAAATGGTAATAGGAATATACACATTGATAATTACCTTAAATGTAAATGGATTAAATGCTCCAACCAAAAGACTTAGACTGGCTGAATGGATACAAAAACGAGACCCCTATATATGCTGTCTACAAGAGATGCACTTCAGACCTAGGGACACATACACTGAAAGTGAGGGGATGGAAAAAGATATTCCATGCAAATGGAAATCAAAAGAAAGCTGGCATAGCAATTCTCATATCAGACAAAATAGACTTTAAAACAAAGACTATTACAAGAGTCAAAGAACGACACTACATAATGTTCAAGGGATCAATCAAAGAAGAAGATATAACAATTGTAAATATTTTTGCACCCAATATTGGAACACCTCAATACATAAGGCAAATAATAACAGCCATAAAAGGGGAAACTGACAATAACACAATCATTGCATGGGACTTTGACACCCTACTTTCACCAATGGACAGATCATCCAAAATGAAAATAAATAAGGAAACAAAAGCTTTAAATGATACATTAAACAAAATGGACTTAATTGATATTTATAGGACATTTCATCCAAAAAAAACAGAATACACATTCTTCTCAAGTCCTCATGGAACATTCTCAAGGGTAGATCATATCTTGGGTCACAAATCAAGCCTTGGTAAATTTAAGAAAATTGCAATCATATCAAGTACCTTTTCTGACCACAATGCTATGAGAGTAGATATCAATCACAGGAAAAATCTGTAAGAAATACAAACACATGGAGGCTAATCAACACACTACTTAATAACCAAGAGATCACTGAATAAATCAAAGAGGAAATCAAAAAAATACCTAGAAAAAATGACAATGAAACCACAATGACCCCAAACCTATGGCATGCAGCAAAAGCAGTTCTAAGAGGGAAGTTTATAGCTATATAGTCCTATATTAAGAAACAAGAAACATCTCAAGTAAACAAGCTAACATTACACTTAAAGCAACTAGGGAAAAAGACAACAACCACAAAAAAACCCCAAAATTAGCGGAAGGAATGTAATCATAAAGATCAGATCAGAAATAAATGAAAAAGAAATGAAGAAAACAATAGCAAAGATCAATAAAACTAAAAGCTGTTTCTTTGGGAAGATAAACAAAATTGATAAACCATTAGCCAGACTTATCAATAAAAAAACGGGAGAAGACTCAGTTCAGTAGAATTTGAAATGAAAAAGAAGTAACAACTGACACTGCAGAAATACAAAGGATCATAAGTGATTACTACAAGCAACTATATGCCAAAAAAATGGACAACCTGGAAGAAATGGACAAACTGTTAAAAATGCACAACTTTCCGAGACTGAACCAGAAAGAAATAAAAAATATGAACACACCAATCACAAGCCCTGAAATTGAAACTGAGATTAAAAATCTTCCAACAATCCAAAGCCCAGGACCAGATGGCTTCACAGGGGAATTCTATCAAGCATTTAGAGAAGAGTTAAGACCTCTCCTTCTCAAACTCTTCCAAAATATAGCAGAGGGAGGAACACTCCCAAACTCATTCTACAAGGCCAACATCACTCTGATACCAAAACCAGACAAGTATATCTCAAACAAAGAAAACTGCAGGCCAATATCACTGATGAACATAGATGCAAAATCCTCAACAAAATACTAGCAAAGAGAATTCAACAGCACATTGAAAGGATCATACACTATGATCAAGTGGGGTTTATCCTGGGAATGCAAGGATTCTTCAATATATGCAAATCAATCAACGTGATACACCATATTAACAAGTTGAAGGAGAAAAACCATATGATGATCTCAATAGATGCAGAGAAAGCATTTAACAAAATTCAACACTCATTTATGATAAAAATCTCCAGAAAGTAGGTATAGAGGGAACTTTCTTCAACATAATAAAGGCCATATATGACAAACACACAGCCAACATTGTCCTCAATGGTGAAAAACTGAAACCATTTCCACTAAGATCAGGAACAAGACAAAGTTTCCCACTCTCAACATTATTCAGCATATTTTGGAAGTGTTATCCACAGCAATTAGAGAAGAAAAAGAAATAAAAGGAATCCAAATTGGAAAAGAAGAAGTAAAACTGTCCCTGTTTGCAGATGACATGTTACAATACATAGAGAATCATAATGATGCTACCAGAAAACTACTGGAGCTAATCAATGAATTTGGTAATGAAGCAGGATACAAAATTAATGCACAGAAGACTCTTGCATTCCTATACCATAATGATGAAAAATTTGCAAGTGAACTTAAAAAACACTCCCATTTCCCATTACAACAAAAAAAATAAAATATCTAGAAATAAACCTACCTAAGGAGACAAAAGACCTGTATGCAGAAAACTGTAAGTTGGTAAAGTAGCAGGATACAAAATTAATGCACAGAAATCTCTGGCATTCTTATACACTAATGATGAAAAATCTGAGAGTGAAATTAAGAAAACACTCCCATTTACCATTGCAACAAAAAGAATAAAATATCTAGGAATAAACCTACCTAAGGAGACAAAAGACTTGTATGCAGAAAACTATAAGACACTGATGAAAGAAATTAAAGATGATACAAATAGGTGGAGAAATATACCATGTTCTTGGATTGGAAGAATCAACATTGTGAAAATGACTCTACTACCCAAAGCAATCTACAGATTCAATACAATCCCTATCAAATGATCACTGGCATTTTTCACAGAACTAGAACAAAAAATTTCACAAGTTGTATGGAAACACAAAAGATCCCGAGTAGCCAAAGGAATCTTGGGAAAGAAAAACGGAGCTGGAGGAATCAGGCTCCCTGACTTCAGACTATACTACAAAGCTACAGTAATCAAAACAGTATAGTAGTGGCACAAAATAGAAATATAGATCAAAGGAATAGTATAGAAAGCTCAGAGATAAACCCACGCACATATGGTCACCTTATCTTAGATAAAAGAGGCAAGAATATACAGTGGAGAAAAGACAGCCTCTTCAATAAGTGGTGCTGGGAAAACTGGACAGCTACATGTAAAAGAATGAAATTAAAACACTCCCTAACACCATACACAAAAATAAACTCAAAATGGATTAAAGACCTAAATGTAAGGCCAGACACCATCAAACTGTTAGAGGAAAACAGGCAGAACACTATGACATAAATCACAGCAAGATCTTTTTAGTCCCATTTCCTAGAGAAATGGAAATAAAAACAAAAATAAACAAATAGGACGTAATGAAACTTCAAAGCTTTTGCACAGCAAAGGAAACCATAAACAAGATGAAAAGACAACCCTCAGAATGGGAGAAAATATTTGCAAATGAAGCAACTGACAAAGTATTAATCTCAAAAACATACAAGCAACACATGCAGCTCAATATCATAAAAAAGAACAACCCAATCCAAAAATGGGCAGAAGACCTAAATAGAGATTTCTCCAAAGAAGATATACAGATTGCCAACAAACACATGAAAGAATGCTCAACATCATTAATCATTAGAGAAATGCAAATCAAAACTACAATGAGTTATCACCTCACACGAGTAAGAATGGCCATCTTCAAAAAAATCTACAAACAATAAATGCTGGAGAGGGTGTGGAGAAGAGGGAACCCTCTTTCACTGTTGGTGGGAATATAAATTGAAACAGCCACTACAGAGAACAGTATGGAGGTTACTTAAAAAAGTAAAAATAGAACTACCATATGACCCAGCAATCCCACTGCTGGGCATACACCCTGAGAAAACCATAATTCAAAAAGAGCCATGTACTGCAATGTTCATTGCAGCACTATTTACAATAGCCAGGACATGGAAGCAACCTAAGTGTCTATCAATAGATGAATGGATAAAGAAGATGTGGCACATATATACAATGGAATATTACTCAGCCATAAAATGGAACAAAACTGAGTTATTTGTCGTGAGGTGGATGGACCTAGAGACTATCATACAGAGTGAAGTAAGTCAGAAAGAGAAAAACAAATACCGTATGCTAGCACATATATATGGAATCTAAAAAAAAAAAATGGTCAGAATAACCTAGGGGCAAGATGGGAATAAAGATGCAGATCTACTAGAGAATGGACTTGTGGATAAGGGGAGGGGGAAGTGTAAGCTGGGACAAAGTGAGAGAGTGGCATGGACTTATATACACTACCAAATGTAAAATAGACAACTAATGGGAAGCAGCTGCATAGCACAAGGGTATCAGCTCTGTGCTTTGTGACCACCTAGAGGTGTGGGATAGGGAGGGAGATGCAAGAGAGTGGAGATATGGGGACATATGTGTATGTATAACTGATTCACTTTGTTATAAACAGAAACTGACACCATTATAAAGCATTTATACTCTAATAAAATGTTAAAACAAAAATGAATGTGAAACTTATATGAGGAATCTACCTCCATACTAAGACTCAAAGAAATCTAGCAGGAATAATTTACAATAAATAAGCATTTCATCATCAAATATCACAAAACATTTAAGGAAAGACACACAAATCATTAATGACAAAAATAGAATCAAGAGTGCAAAACTTCAGATATTGTAATTATCAGTCCTAAGATATAAATTTAATATGGTTAATATGCTGAAAATTATAAAGAAGACTTGAAAATATGAGACAATATTAAGCTTTATTGAAAAACAAAATTCCTAATTATAAAAATTAAACAATTAAATTACAGTCTCATGATATGTATTGAACAGCATATTTGGACTCAGCTAATAAGAGAATTAATAATCTAGAAGAAATATCTAACAATATTATTAAGAAGGAAGTACAGACATATAAAGGGACGGAAAATATGTAAAAGAGAGTTGATCCATGGAAACCTAGTGAGAAGGTTCCTAGTGAAGCGTACAGTAAGAAGGAAGAACCTAACTTCGTTTAACAACTAGATACAACCAATGTAAAAGTTAATATAAAATTGAGTCAAAAGAGCAAGATTATAAGACATAAAATATAATTCTATTTTTGTAAAATGCACACTATAAAAATAATAATTATAGTGCTTATGAATAAAACACTATGCAGCAGCAAAATTCTGCTGCATCCATCTTGTGATCTTGAAGTGATGGCCATGAAGACAAAGGATTCATGAAGTGGAGAAAAAGGAGATGCAAAGCTGAGAGTCCTAGTGGGTGATATCTTCAAACTGTTATTCTAGTCTTGAGCAGCCTGACCTCAGTCTTTTTGTTTTATGAGACATAAATACCTATCTGTTATCCTCTGTTAGTTAAGTCTTCTGTTACTCTCATCTTCATAAAAGTACTTATTTAGAACATCACCACTAAACATTATCATTTTTAAAATATTCAGCGTTTCAATATGAGTCTCATTTTAACTTGAATTTCTTTGACAACTATTGGAATTAAAAATAACTTATATACTTATTAGCCTCATTTTTCTTTTTGAATTTGTAAAGTGCAATCATTACCTTATATTTTAGAATATTCATAGTATGATTAATTGGAAAAAATATATAACAAACATTTTATTTGTGTCTTATTTCAAATATTATCAATTGATTAAATTTATTTCACTAAATACCACAGATAATAGATCTAAGGTGCTTGAGAGCTGTATTGATGATTATCTTTTACCCACCCAAAATATGGGATATAGGTTTCACCATACCATCCCACAGTCATTTAACATTCTTTACATATAAATGTGCCCACAAGATTCATTGTTTCTCTTACCTAGCATTTTGTTATTTAATGGGTAAAATTTAGTCTTATTCCTTGTAGAGGTGGTGTTACTTTAATTTCTTTTGAAGTAATCAATAAGATATTAATGCAGTTTTGTAAGGATAGAGCAAGAAATATTAACATAGATTCTGCTACAAAATAAGAGAGAGCTAAATTTAGGAGAAAATATCTTTAGTGAATACTTTAAAAAGAATACCTAATAGAAAATATGCTTCTATACAAATGTGTCTTCTACAACTTACTATCTCCTGGAATGCCCTTCTTCATGCTATTTCTCCAAAAAAAATACCTTATTCCACAACTCTGACAATTCCTTTCCATCTTTTCAAACAGAAACTAATTCAAAGCTTGCTTTCCTATGAAGGTTCTCTAACCAACCTATTTACCTTATCTTTTCTTATCTACTCAAAGATATTTCATCCTTATAACCCTAGCTTAATTATAATGACTACAATATAAGTACCACTGTTGTTCTATATCCTTATAATATTTAATCCAGTAGGCTGCATAGAGCAGATTCTAAAGAAATACTTGTTGATTATTACCCTGTAAAAAGAAGAACTCATTCTGTCAGAAAAACTTGGCACTCTCTGTTTACCCTAGTCTTACCACCTATGAATCAGCACTAACAATTCACTCAGTGCTGCCCAGGAGTCAGCTAAGAAGAATCATATGTAAGGCTGTATTACTTGTTCGCGGTATAAGGAGTATTTTGTTGTTAATCTATGGTCCGGCATGGCCATTGGAATACATTTATTCAATGATAATATTTGAAATAAATACAGCAAATAATTTAATATTCTTATCAAATAGCACATTTTGAATTTAATGATAATATGAAAGTTTTAAGATCCTTTCATTCCTTTGGGATACTCTTAGTGAAAGTTGGAGCCATACCATGAGAAGGATAACTAAACATGACTGGTTTCTGTAATTGATGTTGCGGGCGGGGCAAAACAGTTAAAATTGTATCAGCATAAATATTTACTCAGCTACTTCTTATGGATATACCTATAGTTTTAGGACTCTGTCAAGTCCAAGAACTTGGCAGCTCTAAGCTTTTATGCCTGTAGGTGACAGGTTACTATTAATGACAGACAGGCTGTCTACAACAAGCAGGACTCTCAGGTTGAAAGCTCAGCATGGGGAAAGATTTAAAATTGAAGAGCTTGTTATACTTATTTAGAAAGTATTTACTCGGTGTCATTGCTAGTAATCATAGTGGATGAAAAGGGCATTTAGTTTATTTGGTGGAGGCTGTGGATATAGAGCAGATTTAGGATTTCTTCTAATTATGATAGTCTGAGCAATGCAGATGCAGAAACCAATAAGAGATGTTTACTATACAGCAAACAGAGAACTGTGAAAAGGGAAAGAAATGAATACTTGTGTAAATTGATAGTCAGTATTACTGATGACATTTCTGCTGCTCAAGGATCTTCTATCTTAGGCAAGTATTACACGAAAATGAAGAAGAATGGGACAAAGAGCTTTTCTAACTAGATGGAATGAACTCATCTAAATTAATGGAATGAATATCCCTCCAATCTCTTGCAGATTTTCTGCCTTAGTGGCTTCTTACCACCATTCTCAGTGTCTCCAACAACAGGAATAGCACAGGAGCTGCAATCCTATTGCAATTCTAAATGCTCTATTCCTTTAGAAAACAAGTAACAAAGAGTTTCAAGTTTAAAGATACACTGAGTTTGATACTACACATGAAGAGAAGAAGAACGTATAATTCCCACTGCTTGCACTGGGGCCATTACATATTTGATTGAGACATTTGAAGAGTTCCAAGATCTGAGCATCAAAAAATGAAATCACAAATGTCAGCATTAAGTATATACTTTACAATCATGGAAAATGGAATTCCCCTCTCACCCAGGAGAAAAGAGATGAAAATATGCTACATCAAATGGTTATTTATTACAGACACTAATTGCTATGCTGAGTCTGGTTAATCCTGCATACTCCCTAACCCCCAGTTCTGGATTGTGAATGAAGGATTTTGAGGGAGAGAAGTTGTTCCAGAAAAGGTCTGCAGACATTCTATGAGACGTTTCCAAGAGTCGACCAGATCCCCTCCTGCTATAAAATCCTTTGACAAAAATGGCTAGTGTACAACCGCGGTTTCAGGCCTTAATGGTATGATGACTTGGCTTTGCTGATGTGATTTCTTAGATTTAAAAATAAAGATTGAAATATTTGAGATCGTTTTTAAAGGATCTTGTTGCTATTGTCATAAAGCTATGATATTCCTTAATGCTTGTTACTAGTAAACATTAATTTAAATACTTCTTATTGCTTACAGTAAACTAATATTTAGTTATATTTACTTTCACTGACTCAATGGGAATGCCATTAGAATTCCTTCAAATACATTTTTTTAATGCACTGGGAACTATTTTTAGTGAAATATTTGTTTGTCTACATGTACTGAGGCTAACCATATAAGCATTCATTAAAATTTATATTTTCCTGCTTGCTTTGTATGAATGTTTACTCTTATTTACCGAGACTGCATGTGCTATGTAGAAATTCATTCAAATTTATTTTAAATTATGTCTTGCTTTCTAGTTACCACCATTACTCAAATATACTATGGTATTAGCTTATACAGGGTTTTGTAGCCTAGTATTTTCCAGTATACAAATACAAGACTTTTTCTGATTACATAACCTTAAATTATTTTTCAGTGCTAGTATAATATTAATGCTTATATAAAAATTATGCATTACTATAGGATTCCATTGTATATTGTATTGTATTTACATCAACAAAATATGTTTTCACAACAAAGTAATTCTAAAATTACTTTCAAAACCTGTTTTAAAAAGTGCTGATGTTTTATTGTTTGTCAGAATTTTCCCTATACCTATTTTGGTAACTCTTTATTGCCTGCATGCCTTAAATGCTGAGAAATATAGCAGTTTCTGAGAACATGAGAAAAAGGCTCTCCTAAGAGAATGGTAAGAAACCAGTTTTTTAAGGTGAATCATCATGTCCTGGTGTTTCTCAGGGAACAAGGTGTTTCTCGGGGAACTAGAGGAGTTGTGCAAATGTGAGACTGTCCAAAGTGGAGAGTTTACAGCTTGTTCAAAGGTGTCCTTCCAGGATGGCTAGCTTCACAGTCCAGTAACTAAGGTCACAATGACCAAAATATAATCCAGCACAGGGGCTTGAAAAGAAACACAGGAAAGTTTGTTCACAATTCTCATGGACTTAGACAGAAGCCAGTTAGTTTTAAGACAGAAACTGGGGAATATTTTAAGATATTTATTATTTGTGCCTAAAATCACAATTAGATCATATTGCATGATAAAACAAAATATTGTAAATATGTAACATATTTGTGATTCTAGTCAATAGTTATGTCACCATTCATGTACTACTATTCCTAAACTCTGTCATATCCTCTTCTCTCTTACTTCCATATTAAATTAGTCAACAAATCCTGCTGTTTATAATCTGGTCTGCTTGTTCTTTTATTTTCCCACATCCTGCCAAGTCCAACACCTCTTTTAATCTTAACATTCTTACTTACAATGCTATTTCAATTATATATATATATATATTTCTTAATTTTGCTTGGACTACTGCAGCTGCCTCCTAATTTATTTCCTATATCTATATAAACTACTTTATTTCTTACGTACCCTCTTCAAACCAGCCTTCACTTATTTAGATTTTTGGACCTGTCAGAGATTTAAAAATAGACAATGGTAGAGATTTCTTTAGTGATGATTGAGTATCTTTTCCTTATTTGCACCATTAGCACACACCTAAATAGAGTTATTTGGGGAGCTAGGGAGGTGGATAACTCTTAATGTTATCCTCATGCTATTTCCCTCTCCTCTGAACACAGACCCCACATACACCTACACATTCATCAAAACAAAACAAAATAGAACAACCACACATATTTAATGTTTCAAAGGAAAACATTTATTCATTATTTGAGGAGTTATCATAATATTGTTCCTGCTCATATTCCGATGCTTCTCTTCTACTATGATGTTCCCCTAGAAAGCAAAGGATTATAATAAGATCAGACAGAGAAACCTAAACTGTTAGTTGAATTTCCAGGTTATTGTTGTTTGATCCAACTGGCTGACTAATGATTGAAAATGTCAAATGTAGGAACACATGTTTTCTGGAAATAATTAATATATTAATGTCATGCTTAAACATAGTCACTTAGAATGTACACAGCAAGGCTTGCAAACCTCCTATAGCCTCAAATTGAAAAATAATATCTAAATAAGAAATCATTTTTCCATGATAATATTTATGCCAATATCATAGGGATGGGTGAAAAGATCAATTTAAAATTTAATTTTCTCTAGATAGACACAAGATGACCTATAAAATAATTTACTTCATAAAATTATGGAAAACATAAATCAAACAAGGCCCAACATACTCTATTTCATCTTTCTTTCTGCTCTTAGATTTTCTCACAAATATTACAGCAGAAGTTCTAACTTGCAAAGATGCTTACAGGGAGCAATTAGCATAGAAATACAGGTCTCTATGCCATACTTATGTTACTATTCAGCACAGCATGCAAAGAACCCTGCTTTAAAAATAAAAGCACATCACATGTGAGGGGGTTCAAATTTATGATTACTTTCTGATTTTCCTCATGACCCCCTTCCCTCAGAAGAGACTTGTGCAAAAGATTCAAACTAAACCTCTAAGACATTGTGCTATATATCCTGGTGTAAAAGATTAGATTGCAGACTTTGAGAAAAAATAAAAAGTGAGTCAGTAATTCTTTTTAACTGGAACTGTTATCAAGTCCAGACTTGCCACAAGCACAATGGGGTAATAAATCGAGAAATGAGGTGTTAGAGCAAGGAATAGAGACTTCATTCTGAAAGCCAGCAGACTGAGAAGATGGTGGACTAGGGTCCCAAAGAACCATTTAACCTGATTTAGAATTCAGGTTTCTCTTATACTAAAAGGGGAGGGGTTGTAGCTTGTTGTTGCAAACTTCTTGCAACAGGAATCCCTTGGTCGTGCAGCTGTCCACTTAGATCTGATCACAATATTCCTGTAAACCTCTAACAAGACAAATGTTATTTTCTGTTCTGTAACTTTATATCTCTATATGAATGAAAACTGTTATACCTTTCTATCATATATATTTTAGGCTATAGGCAACATTCTTTTACAAAGAACCAGCATAACTAGGCACAGGCAATAGGGCACAAGGGTTAGAGCTAAAGGAATAGATCCAATATGGCATCAGGTCTGTTATTCTCTACTACAGAACTAAACAGAACAAACAAACAACATAAACAGCACTCACCCTGTGATGTTATGGTGGAAGAATATAAACTTCTAGGGTCCTGCAAGCTGCATAGTGTGAAGACCATTCAGTTACAATACTGAAAAGAGGTAGTGACTGGTTTTGTGTGGTATGACTAAACAACCTATCCCACAAAGTGGATCCTCACAAAAGATTCATGTGCCCCACTAACAATATAAAAGGAATAGAGTCATAGAACTGAAGTCACTCTATAGACTAGAATAATAGTTATTTTGTCAATAAACTTGCATAGACCAATGAAAACATAAAGATCATATCTAAGGTAATATGTATCAATAGATTCCAGGCCTTTGTACTACTCTGGGTAAGGAAAGACTCAAAATTGCTCTCCAAACAAACCAGATAAGATTTCAGCATCAAAATATACCTAATTTGTGAAAAATAAAGATAGTTGATATTTTCCATATACCTAAGGAAAAGATCAAAATTCAATGACTATGTGAATATTAGAGAGTTTAATTTTTTGTCTCCTCTGTGGAACTAAAAGCGTTATTCAAGGCCTAATGAACATTTTCCCTATGGATAAGTGATAATGAGCTTTTTTATCTTGGAAATTATCTAAATTATATCCAATAAAATAATACAAAATTGAGTAAAAGCTGTATTTACGTTACTCTGAGCAGGTCATGTGCTGTTTAAAAGCTGTCATAATGTAACTGTAATATGAGAATTGAGTTTCAAAACAATCATATTACCAGAAATTTTTTTCAACATAACATGATAGCTTGACTCCTGCTAAAAATATGAAAACTAACTTGATATTTTGAAAAATAATTGCTTTTATAATTTGTGACATATTTGCATAATGTTTTCTAACACTCATGAGAAATAATGATCTGGAATTTTTCAACAGTCTGGCTAAAGACCTTTAAGCTATTTGATTTCTATGACATTATCTTTACCAAATGGATATTATTTATATAATACAAATAAAGTGAATACATATATTTCAAAAGCATACACAACTTTATAATAATCCCCTTAGTCTATTATAAAAAAACACAGGGGGCTTCCCTGGTGGCGCAGTGGTTGAGAGTCCGCCTGCCGATGCAGGGGACACGGGTTTGTGCCCCGGTCTGGGAAGATCCCACATGCCGCATAGTGGATAGGCCCGTGAGCCATGGCCGCTGAGCCTGTGTGTCTGGAGCCTGTGCTCTGCAACGGGAGAGGCCACAACAGTGAGAGGCCCGCGTACCACAAAAAACAAACAAACAACAACAAAAAAAAAACACAGAATGATATGTCTTTAATTCTGGAGGTTACAATGTTTAATTGGATCTTAAGTAAACATTTGCAAATGTTTCTTTTTTCATTCTCATACTAATAATAAACATTCACTTCATGCATTATATTTTACAAGGTACAATTCTTTACATTATATGCTTTTATTTAATCTTTCAAATATCTGACTTTTATAAACTTCCACTTTGAATATATAACTGAATAATTAATGAATAGCTTGATTCTGTGTATAAAACACATTTTAGTTTTCCAAGTCCCTGTACTTTCCCACTTATTATTATTCACTCACTTGTCACTGGATAAGATCCTATATCCAAAAATCTATAGAAAGCTGTTTGGTGTTCGCTTTAATATATATTATTCTATATAGACTATTTTTTACATCACAGTGGCATGGGGCAATGAAGTTTTAACACGTTCAGGCAATTATTTAAAATAAAAATAGTAATCCTAATTCTAGACCTCCATAGAAATTCCTAATTACAATAGAACATGACATAGATTTAAATAGGCTCAATTTAAATTTAATTTGTTTCTGTATAGTAAATAGCATGTTCTGTAACAATAGTGTTAACATGGGTAATTGTATCTCTTACTTACTCTTATGGAACAATTTCATTTTTAGTAACAAAGGCAATCTATTGTATCTGTCATTTATGATTGCTAAATTAAAATATCACTTACCTTATCTGAGTCCAAGAAATCTTACCAGCTCATGTCCAGTCTGTTCAAAATAGTGAGTATTAGTGGCCAGGCTGATAAGGTGGTATATATTAATAAATATGAGGCAAGAAAACACTTATAGTTCATTTTGTCTTCTTCCTTATTGATAGCAATAAGCAATGGACAAGTCTAAACAACATGAAGATATGAGAATGGTGTTGTTAAAGCAATATAAGAAAAAAGATAAAACATTATTGAAAATATCAAAGGTGAAAAACATTAGAAGATATTTTTAAGAAGGAAAGTAGGGAAGATAAAAAAAATAATAAATTGCAGAATCAAAAAGAGGACAAGGAGGCAACATAAGAGAAGTTATAGTAAAAAAAAGACAAAAATGGATTAGAAGGGAAAAGAGAGAAGCAAGAATGAATAAAGACATGAATTTAAAAACTTTTTAAAAACTTATTTTTTTAATATATGGAGGAAGCAATAGACATGAAGGGCAAACCAAGATGAATGTACAAAAATGAAAAAATAAAAGGAGGGAAAAACATACCATAATGTAACTTACAGTAAAATGAAAAGAGAACCTAGACAAAGAAATGCATGAAACTAACAAGAGGCTAGTCAGTTTGAAGAAATAAAAGGTGCAATTGTGCCCAGGGGATGCTTGTTCAGGCATTAGTTTCAGTTAGCCATTACAGCAAGTTTAAGAGGAAAGGAGAACAAGTCACATAACAAATATGTCTATTTTATGTCTTTCATAATATACCCCAGCCTTGTCAGAATACCCTGAGAGGAAATTAAATTAGATGACTTCATTGAAAAGAGATGCAGAGGCAAAAAGAAAAACATAGTTTAGGACCTTTAAGAGCCAGGACCTACTGCAAATAGGGAAAAAAAAATATGTGGTTTCATAAAAAAGAATGCTTCGACAATAGAGTGTTTTCTGACTTTTTAATTTTTCCTTTTACTTTATTTTCTGTGTAACAATATATATGATTCTGGTCTACCAGCTCAGATGTGCCTTAGGAGCTTGGCAATAACCTTAAGGCACTCATCTCTATTGAGTTTCTGACTTTAGACCCTACTATAAAGTGCTTCCTGAGGTTGCATTTCCCTCTAACTGCATTCTGCCTGAATATGCATGTGTTCAACATTATCCTTTTTGTCCCCCACTTATTTTAATTATTTCATAGAAAATCATAAGCAGGAATGAGTTCATTTTGTGTAGTCTTGGATTCTTGTTTTAGCATTTGTTTTTTAATATTAAGAGAATTTATATATTTGACAAAATGCTCACTTTTTTTTTTTTTTTGGTATGGTAACTATGCTACTAAAAACATGTAGATTTTTAACAAACCAAAACTTGTTTCTGTGGAAGTTAGGTATATATTTTAGAAAACAATTAGATTGGTCTTTTCTAACAAACCAGTTAGTAAAATTAAACTAATTAACTAATATTTCTAAGTTTCATTCCTCAGTTTGAAAGACTTCTGGAAGCATTTCCCTACCCTTACGTGCAGAATCAATAACTTCTTAGAGCTTTGATAGAATTTGTTCATTTATCACATCTCATATTGATTATTGTTGTCTATGTGTTAGACTTATGTACTAAATTTGCTTCATCTGTGAGAGTACATACTAGATTGGATACTCTTTGTGTGACTCCATCAAATAGAGATGACCAGCCGGAGGAGTTGGGTAGGGGAGAGCATTGATACACCATCTGCAAGGAACAAGGAATCAGATATATTGGCCAAGTACATACTATGTGTCAGCAGACAGAATATAATTGTGTATGATATGGACTTTGTTCTGTAGTTGACTTCAAAAGTATTTTAAATAGTATAATTCTACTCAGACTAAATAATCAGAAAACAGGAAAATCCATCCAGGGGATGAGAATATAATCTTTTTTTAAAAAAATTATTGGAGTATAGTTGATTTGCAATGTTGTGTTTGTTATTTTCTGCCATACAACATAGTGAGTCAGTTATACATAAATATACATCCACTCTTTTTTAGATTGATTTCCCATATAGGTCATTACAGAGTATTGAGTAGGGTTCCATGTGCTATACAGTGTGTCCTTATTAGTTATCAATCTTACATATAGTAGCATTTATATGTCAATCCCAATCTCCGAAGTTATCCCTCTTCCACTTCCCCCTTGGTTACCAAAAGTTTGTTTTCTACATCTGCAATTCTATTTCTGTTTTGTAAGTTCATTTGTATCATGTTTTTTAGATTTCACATATAAGCCATATCATATGATATTTGTCTTTTTCTGACTTACTTCACTCAGTATGACAATCTCTAGGTCCATCCATGTTGCTGCAAAGGGTATTAATTCATTCTTTTTTTATGGCTGAGTAATATTCCACTGTATATAAGTACCATATTTTCTTTATTCATTCATCTGTCGATGGACATTTAGGTTGCCTCTATGTCTTGGCTACTGTAAATAGTGTTGCACTGAACATTGGGGTGCATATATCTTTTTGAATTATGGTTTTCTCCAGGTATACGTCCAGGAGTGGGATTGCTAGGGAATATGGTAGTTCTATTTTTAGTTTTTTAAGGAACCTTCATATTGTTCTCCATAATGGTTGTACCAATTTACATTCCCACCAACAGTGTAGGAGGGTTCCATTTTCTCCACAACCACTTCAGCATTTATTGTTTGTAGACTTTTTGATGGTGGCCATTCTGACTGGTGTGAGGTGATACCTCATTGTAGCTTTGATTTGCATCCCTGATCATTAGTGATGTTGAGCATCTTTCATGTGCTTTTTGGCCTTTTGTATGTCTTCTTTGGAGAAATGTCTATTTAGATTTTCCCCCCATTTTTTGATTGGTTTGTTTGTTTGTTTTGACATAGAGTTGCATGAAATGTTTGTATATTTTGGAAATGAATCCCTTGTCAGGCTGCTTCTTTTCCAAATATTTTCTCCTAATCTGTGGGTTGTCTTTTTCTTTTGTTTATGGTTTCCTTTGCTGTGAAAAATCTTTTAGGTGTATTTAAGTCCTATTTGTTTATTTGTGTTTTTATTTCCATTATTATAGGAGGTAGATCAAAAAGATATTGCTGTGATTTATGTCAAAGAGTGTTCTATCTATGTTTTCCTCTTATTCCACTGTATATAAGTACCATATTTTCTTTATTCATTCATCTGTCGATGGACATTTAGGTTGCCTCTATGTCTTGGCTACTGTAAATAGTGTTGCACTGAACATTGGGGTGCATATATCTTTTTGAATTATGGTTTTCTCCAGGTATACGTCCAGGAGTGGGATTGCTAGGGAATATGGTAGTTCTATTTTTAGTTTTTTAAGGAACCTTCATATTGTTCTCCATAATGGTTGTACCAATTTACATTCCCACCAACAGTGTAGGAGGGTTCCATTTTCTCCACAACCACTTCAGCATTTATTGTTTGTAGACTTTTTGATGGTGGCCATTCTGACTGGTGTGAGGTGATACCTCATTGTAGCTTTGATTTGCATCCCTGATCATTAGTGATGTTGAGCATCTTTCATGTGCTTTTTGGCCTTTTGTATGTCTTCTTTGGAGAAATGTCTATTTAGATTTTCCCCCCATTTTTTGATTGGTTTGTTTGTTTTTTTTGATATAGAGTTGCATGAAATGTTTGTATATTTTGGAAATGAATCCCTTGTCAGGCTGCTTCTTTTCCAAATATTTTCTCCTAATCTGTGGGTTGTCTTTTTCTTTTGTTTATGGTTTCCTTTGCTGTGAAAAATCTTTTAGGTGTATTTAAGTCCTATTTGTTTATTTGTGTTTTTATTTCCATTATTATAGGAGGTAGATCAAAAAGATATTGCTGTGATTTATGTCAAAGAGTGTTCTATCTATGTTTTCCTCTAAGAGTTTTATAGTGTCTGGCCTTACATTTAGGTATTTGATCCATTTTGAGATTATTTTTGTGTATGGTGTGAGAGAGTGTTCTAATTTCATTTTTGCCACATGTAAAAAAAAGCAAATATAGCCTTTTGAATCAAATGGACAAGGATTTGATCCCTGGTACTTTCTCCTACAAACTGCAGTTTTAGGAAAGCTGATTTGAGTCTCAGTTTGCTCATCTGCAAAGTCAGAATATTATCAAGTTCATTAGGTTGGTATGAGAACTATAAGGCACCAATGCATTTAGAGTTTCTGGGAAATAATAAATGTTCAATAATGAGAAAAGAATCTGATTTACCATTGCATCAAAAATAATAAAATATCTACGAATAAAGCTACCTAAGGAGGCAAAAGATCTGTACTCCAAAACTAAAATATGCTGATGAAAGAAATTGAAGACAACAAAAATAGATGAAAAGATATACTGTGTTCTTGGATTGGAAGAATCAATATTGTTCAAATGACCTACTACCCAAGGCAATCTACAGATACAGTGCAAGCCCAATCAAAATATCAATGGAATTTTTTATGGAACTAGAACAAATAATCTTAAAATATGTATCAAAACACAAAAGAACTGGAATAGCCAAAACAATCTAGAGAAAGAAGAACAGAGCTGGAGGAATCTCTCTTTGACTTCACACTATACTGCAAAGCTACAGTAATCAAAACAGTATGGTACTGGCACAAAAAAAGATACATAGATCAATGGAACAAGATATAGAGCCCAGAAATAAACTCAAAAATTTATGGCCAATTGATCTATGACAAAGGAGACAAGAACATAAACTGGAAAAAGATAGTCTCTTCAATAAGTAGTGCTGGGAAAACTGAACAGCTACACGAAAAAAAAGAAATTAGAACATTCTCTAACACCATATTCAAAAATAAACTCAAAGTGGATTAAAGACCTAAATTTAAGACTGGATACTATAAAACTCCTAGAGGGAAACACCGTTTGACATAAATCATAGCAATATATTCTTTTTAGCTCTGTCTCCTAAAGTAAATAAAAGCAAAAATAAGCAAATGGGACCTAATGAAAAAAAGCTTTTTCAGAGGAAAAGAAACCATCAACAAAATGAAAAAACAACCTACTGAATGGGAGAAAATATTTGCAAATGATATGCCTGATAAGAGATAAATATCCAACATATATAAATGGCTCATGAAACTCAACATCAACAAAACAAAGAACCTGATTAAAAATGGGCAGAATAACTGAATAGATATTTTACCAAAGAGGAAATGCAAATGACCAGCAACTACATGAAAAGATGCTCAGCATGCCTAATCACCAGGGAAACGTAAATCAAATCCACAATGAGATATAATCTCATGCCTGTCAAAATTGCTATCATCAAAAAGTTTACAAATAACAAATGTTAGTGAGGTTGTGGAGAAAAGGGAACCCACATAAACTGTTTGTGAGAATGTAAATTGGTGCAACCACTATGGAAAACCTTATGGAAGTTAGTTAAAAACATTTAAAAAAATAGAACTACCATATAATCTAGTTATTCTGCTCCTGGATATATTTTATATATCTGAAAAAAACGAAAACACTAAGTGGGAAATATACATGCACCCCCAATGTTCATAGCAGCATTATATACAATTGCCAAGATATGGAAACAACCTGTGTCCATCAAAAGATGAATGGATAAAGATGTGTTGTGTGTGTGTATGTATATATATGTATGTTTACATATACACAATGGAATACTCTTCAGCCATAAAAAAACACACAATTTTGTCATTTGCAACAACATGGATGGACTTGGATGGCATTATGCTAAGTGAAATAAGTCAGACAGAGAAAGACAAATACTGTATGATATCACTTATATGAGGAATATAAAAAATACAACAAACTAATGAATATAACAGAAATAAAAAAGCATACTCACAGATATAGAGAACACACTAGTGGTTACCAGTGGTGGGGTGGGGGGGGCAATATAGGAATGGGGGAGCTGGAGGTACAAAGCACTGGCTATAAGATAGGATCAAGAATGCATTGTACATCAAGGGGAATATAGCCAATATTTTATAATAACTGTAAATGGAAAGTAACCTTTCAAAATTGCATAAAAATTTAAAAACATTAACAGCATTTATTAACATGACTGTGGATGATTTACAAATTTTTGAAGCTTAGCACAGAGGAAACAACTCAATATTCTGATTGTAGTGTCTCATAATTCTAAAATAATTTTTAAATGCTTCAATATTCAAAGAATAAGTAATGAATTGAATTACGTGAGGGTTTAGGTGAGAATCCCCTATCATACTTTTCTCAGTAATTTATTTTTAAAAAACTCTTTGAAAACAGTAATTATAGCACTATGGACAAAAGTACCTATATAACAGAACCTCAAGAATGATTGTAAATTATAATAAAGAACTACTGTAATGAAATTCAATAATGTCTTAGAAAATGCTATATGAGTAGAAACATTTTCCTATTAGAGTAAACCTGGTTGGTTCTAAAATTTATGTCAATAAAATTACATGTTATCCTTTTATCCAAACTGTCTTCTTTTTCTTTTTTGTTACTGATTTTAATAATTATTCTCTTTCTGTGGAAAGCCAAATTGCTAGCCAGTTCATAGGGCCACAAGTGCCAATCAAAAATTTTGACATCAACCAATTCTCAAACTCACTATCACTTTGTAAATCTGAACTATTTAAAGAATAAAGAGCAGTGTAAAAAGTATTATCTAACATAGAGTCATAAATAACTAGTCAGATAAAGGAAATAAATATCAGGACCACATATGTATGTTTGTATGTATGTGTGTGTGTGTGTGTGTGTATGTATGTATGTATGTATGTATCTAACTATCTATCTATCTACCTACTTATGTGTCTTCCAGTTAGTCAACTAACTGGATTTCTTCCTTCCATCTCTCTCTCTTTTAACTGGGTAGATATAGATGACTGAGCCTTAATCTATAACTTCTCAATAGCTTTTAATCAGCCATAGATTTTGTAGCTCTTTCTTTGCTGAACTATTTAAAACATATGCTTGAAGTAGGCAAGAACATGTTATATTGAAATGACTTCTGAGCAGACATCAAACTCAAATACACCCTTTGCTCAAATAAGTTTATTACTGTTAAACTGCTTAAATAAAACCAACTTGAGGAGGAAGACTGTAACACCTAGGATAAGCTATCTGGTTTGAAAATGGGGATCAATTTTCATGGTTTCAAACACTAGTAATCTCATATTTTAGAATGTTATTTCAGTGTAGATAAGTCTGATAATGAAAGGGCTCAATTTGGTCTATCATATTAAACTGAGTGACCTGCATAAGGTATTCTCTTCTACTTTATAGAGGAGGGATATTTTCAAAGCTTCAAGAGCCCTCAGCAGCCAAGACATGGGTATCCCTGTGATCTTCCAGTTGACTCCTCCTCTATTTCAGTAATTATCCTTCCATAAGTTGAACAATTGCACTTTCTGTCCCACTTCTATAGAACCCGCATTGCTTATTGCCACACATAGTACAGTTACATTTCAAACACTTATTTAAACTCAATGATGATCAATATTGCTGCTCTCCCCTCATGTAAGTGAAGAAAATGACATGTGTAATTTATGACAGCATTCCAGTGTGCAGCTGGTTTTACAGATATATCATAAAAGTACAGAAAAATTAAATGACACAAATCATATCAGAATCTAAAAATGTTCAAGTAGGGTGGAGATTTAAATATATTTATACTCAAAATTATTTGAGTACAAATGTATTAAGGACTATCTTTTAAGAACACAAATCTGTGAATTTAATCAAGAACATAGTGCAGGGCTTCCCTGGTGGTGCAGTGGTTGAGAGTCCGCCTGCCGATGCAGGGGACACGGGTTCGTGCCCCGGTCT
>NC_041226.1:30699001-30742744 GCF_002837175.3 Physeter macrocephalus | reverse complement strand
GCCTGTGCCCCACAAGGGGAAAGGCCCCAAAAGTGATAGGCCCACATACTGAAAAAAAAAAAAAAAAAAAAAAAAAAAGAACATAGTGCAAATAAAATTTTAAGTTAATGTAATACTCAAGGACAGAGTCTAAACCAAAATGTTAAATTATTCAGAAGGGCTTTATCCATTCCAGCCCTGTGTAGGAGAAAGAATGGCTTGCCAGACTGATCCCATCATCTGACTTGCCTGCCAAGTATAATCCTATGGCAAAGATATGTACATAAGTCTTCCAGAGCCTGACTTTATAACTTTGAGTTGCATTATTAACAATGTATATTTTTTTCAAATTCTGTTCACCAAACCAAGTCATGAGTGTTTGGCCTTCCATGTAGCATATCTGCAGGAATAGGGTGGGCTGGTCAGGCTGAAGACCCTCTTTGGAATGTCATATCTAGCAATGGAAAAATTAACATTTTATTGTATTCATTAATTTACTTGCATTTATTCTGTTAGCTGAATCAGTGATCCTGACTCTGAATAAGTCCTTGCCATCTTGTGGGGACCTAGCTAGATGGATGTCTTTGTCTAGAAACTCTTTCTTTGAAATTCTGCATCAGCCATCAGCAATATTCAGCCTTAGAACCAGAACCCAGGCCATGGCAGTGAAAGTCAGGAATCCTAACACTAGGTCACCAAGAAACTTCCTCCAGTCAACTTAATAACTTAGAGAATTTCAGTAGTGAAGGAGATTTCTGAAAATATTTAGCCCAAACATGATGCTGTTTCAGATCAGAACTTCCTTGTACGTCCTCAGGAAACTGAAGAAGTGAATTGCAGTTTGTGGAAACTATCTAAGACCTAAAGAAAATACTGCATCTGAAAACGTATTGATTTTTATAGATATATATATACACACACACATACATACATAAATACATATATTTATGATAGCAAATATTAACTAGGGTAATGAAAAATGTGTGTTTCATTTAGAATAATATCCTCCAGCTTTACCCATGTTGTCATAAATGCAAAATATATGTGTGTATATACATATACATTTTCTTTATCTATTTATCCATCAGCAGGCATTTAGGTGGTTTCCATACCTTGGCTACAGTGAATAATGCTGAAATGAACATGGGTGAGGATATCTCTTCAAGATACTGATTTCATTTCTTTTGCATATATGCATATTGTACTGACTTCTGTTTCCTTGTGTGTTTCAGTTAAACCTTCAAAATACCATTTTTGCAACTTTATTTTCATTGTAAATTGATTCATCTTTTAAAATATAGCTTAAAATGGGCAGTATTTTTCACTCTCTTCCCTCCTACCTCCCTACTCTTGCATCTTCCTTCTCTTATAATTTTTCAGTCATGTATTCAACAGCATTTATTAATTAAGGACCTATTGTATTGGCACTTCTTCAACTACTGAATACATAATTTCCATCTGAGCTCCATTTTTTGACCTATATTTTAACACAAAATAATATAATGCTTATATTCAAACTTTTAAGTTTTATTTTTTCTTCATTTTCAAATAGCTTGAAAATTCCAGGAGAATAATTCATATTTTATTTTATTTTTTATATCTTGCAGTTCCTAGTATAGAAATTTTTTTAGAATTAAATAAAAGGCACTCAGTATGCACTGATTAATTGGTTGCTTGGCCGTATATTATACTTTAGTTTCTTATTCAGTAAGATTTAGATTTTTTTAAGGTATTAAAACTAAAATATATCTGGAGATAAGTAAAAAATATCATATTATTTTATGTCACTGTGATGAAAAGCAAGCTTTTAGTAAATAATTGAACTGTTTATATATGTATAGATAATATATATTACTGCCATATTATGTATATTACTATTACTATTTAATAAATATGTGTGTGTGTGTCTGTGCGTGCACACACTTTTGAGACATCTGGTGAAGTCTCTTTGTTATATTCATGTTAGAAGAAAATGTGCAAAGTTTAAAGATCCTGAAATCTTAATCTCTGCCTATCCTATATGCAATACCAATTTAAGTTTGATAAAAAAAAGTATATATATTTTACATATATATATATATATAATACTGTCTTTCCTTTACCATGCTTTTTATACTTTCTTTTGAAATTCATCATCATTATAATGGGTAAAATACTATGTGATTTTGGAAGTTCCTTTAAAGAATGAATAGTTCCAGTCTCATGACAGAGCTGCCCTTGGGAATAATTTCATAGCAGTTGTAGTTCTTTTCTATACCCCTGCCATAAGACATTGTCAATTGATTGCTATAAAGGGGGCACTTCTTCTTATTTCAGACTTATTCTTCTTTGAAGTTACTAAGAACTATTAGGTCAGTATTTTTAGTGTACATCTATACACATTTTTTGCAAAATAGTTTTATGTTATGCTCTTAATTTTAATTGGGGGCATTAAAATGATATCAATAGCTGTTATAATGAAAGAAAAATGCTATATTTATTGAATTTTTGCTGATTGTTGAAGACTTGTTCTTAGTATTTGTACTTTCAATATTGGACTCGCTATTTTTTCCTTTTAAAGTTGATTATTCAGCATGAATTGAGAGATACTTTTTCTGTCTGCAATAACACTTTAGGTATTCATGAACAATATCATATGATCACATTTCTTTGGGTACACAGTAACCTGAAAATTTCATCTTTATTTTCTGGGCATGAAAAGCTTTGATTGATAGGAGTGCCTGAGGTTGTAAATAACCAGCTTTGCTGAGTTCCAAAGAGTAGGTCACTTTTCTCAGCTGATTTACATAATTGGACATGCTTCTTATGGTAATGGAATTTACAAATGGAAAAATTGGGCATACTATCTGAATATCTTATATTTAGTAAGATTATATAGCAATATATATTATGGTTTGTCGTTTAAAATAAATAGATTGTGATATTCATAGTCTATGAATAACGTTTAGCTCTTGCTAGTTTAAGGAAATGTGTTCCTTTGCTCTCTCTATATATGTATATTTATGTTTATATTTCTAATGTGGAAAAATAGTTTACTTTTCTCTGATTGCTTTCATTCCCCTGAAAATTTGATTTGAAATACTCGAAGAACAGCTCCTCTTTTAAGCTTGAATTTGCACTTCTTAACTGCATTGTGTTCAACATGGTATGTGTAATTCAATTAGATTTGTTACTTGCAAATTATGGTGAAGCTGGTTTACTGCATCTGTATGGAGGAACATGTTCCTGAATATACAACCAGAAAAGGAATATTTTACAATTTTAACCATTTCATATTACCAAAAAGCTATGTGTTACACTAAAATATCATAGATGTGTATGTGTGTGTGTTTCTTTACACATACACACTCACACACAAACCCATGTACCTCTTATTACATATACACTTATATGCAGAGATGTATATATGAGTCTGTGTTTATATGCAATATTTATATAGTCACAAACACACACATTATTTTGCAGTTTAATTGTTGTTTTTGTATTTGTATTCATGAATGGTGCAGCACTATTTCTGAATAACTTTTAGGGGGAAAATGCTACTTGAAAAAAAAAATTAATCAAGGATATCTACTTATAGATGGAAATATGTGTTCCCAGGAGAAACACAGAAAATTCTGATTAACCTTGGAGGTAGCTGAATTCTATGTCTAATAGTAATGTAACACCCAATATCCACTTTAGCATTAAAAAATTGATTTAAAGGAATGTACACTGACGTTTGATTAAATGTCAGATTACCTGGAACAGACGCTGGCAATTAGAACACTGCAAATAGAAGACTTGACAATCAAAGTTACAATGGGCTCCAGCAGTGACTGGGTAGGAGGGCTTAACCTCAGGGAAGGAATTGTCAAGTCCTTTTCTTTACTGAATCTCCTACTGAGTTTTTATTCTGAGGTAGGCAATTGGTTTTCTACATATTTCCACATTAGATATAATGACAAGCTATTAGAGACCTGTATTTCTTATCTGTGTATTTCTAACATCTCTAATTTATTCATCTGGGTCTCGCCCTCTGTATTTTTCCTGGATTTAAGTTTAATCGTTGAGGAATACTTACTATAATTAAACCTTTCTCTAATATTTTCACTACTTCATTGTTATAATGGTCATTTAGGAGGCAAGGCGGATGATCAAATTCTAGTGAGCAGGAGATTTAACATCCCATGACTATTTCGATTTCTTGTGCTTGACTATTTTGGGGATCTTGAGAACACAGTTTGCTTTCACATTTCCTGCAACCCTGTATTGTAATTTAGGGGAAATCCAGTACTGTTTCTAAAGTCATTAAACACTAACCCAATAGTATATTTGAGGATTCAGCAATATTCATTTTAGAAACATTGTGTTAAATTTATTTTCAACTCAGTTATTTTTGTAATTTTAAAATATTTAACCTGATACTCAAGATTTCCAACCGCCTAGAAAAAATTAAATGCAACAGAATTTTTTGTCAAATAGAAATCAAGGAAGGGATTTGTATGTGAGATGTGGTCATCTTAACAAATAGCAATAATGCATAGCAGGGAATAGTTTCAAGTTTTCAATTAAATAAGAATTAAAATTTTCATTAGCCACGGTCATTTAATTTACTATGATGAGCAGAGGTGCATTTTATTTATTGAGATAAATAGATTGCTGCCAGTAGAACTAGTTTTATTGCCTCATTAACCAGTTCAACCATTTTTATGAATTACATTAATTCTATTTTTTTCAATAGACTGAGTCTGTGCCTATAATTTTTTTTTTCTGCACACAGATAGATACTGTGTTAATAAAATAAGTGTAAAATCTCTGAAAACAAGAACTAAGCTATGATATCACCTGTAGTTAACTACAGGTGCTTGATTAATCATTTGTAGTAAGTAGAGGGAGGTTTCAATAATCTATATGACATTATTGAAAGAGAAAAGGAAAAAAGCCCAGTCCCAAAGAGTTCTCACATCACTTCTCTCACAACCTATAGATTCCCCAATTGAGATGCTTCTCTCTGAGCCTCAAACGTGTTCAAATTTAAAATTAATATTTCAAAATGCAGCCGTCTTTATTCACCACTATTTATAAAAAAAAATGTCACACTGCCAGTGCTCAATAAATGTTTGTTATTAGAATGGATAAATATTATCAGGTTATGCTTTATTTAATAGAACACTTCTCAGGTAATGGAATCCAGAAGTGAAAATAAGAATTGAGTGAAAGCACAATAGATATACTTTTTAAAAATTTACACTACCAAATGTAAAATAGATAGCTAGTGGGAAGCAGCCGCATAACACAGGGAGATGAGCTCCGTGCTTTGTGACCACCTAGAGGGGTGGGATAGGGAGGGTGGGAGAGAGGGAGACGCAAGAGGAAAGAGATATGGGAACATATGTATATGTATAACTGATTCACTTTGCTGTAAAGCAGAAACTAACACACCATTGTAAAACAGTTATACTACAATAAAGATGTTAAAAAAAAAAGTTACCTAGGGTCATCAACAAATATCAGCCAATTCAAACAAAACTGCTTATCATATTAATTGAATTGATGTGATTTAAAAAAAATATGACCACTCCAGCCAGACTGCCTTCTTTTTAACTTTGCAAATGAAAGTAAAAGGATTGTAATTTACATATATTCAAATCCTTATTTCTGCTTATAAAACTAAACATTTAAAAAGTTATCACAACATGATGTCCTGGTTTTATTATGAACATCCTCTCAAGCCTTTGACTCTGAATCTTAAAATTCACACAATTATTACTCTTCGTAGAGATAAGGTGACAAATGTGGCCATTTTCCTAAGAAAAATAGAAATAATTAAGAAAAAATCCCTAATAAATGTACTTAACACTTGCCATGAAAATTAATCTAAGCAAACAAATAAAATTCGGTATCTGATTGGGATAAAACAAAGCTAGGAAGCAAAGCATTCAGTAACAGCAAAAAAATGTTGTTATTGTGATTACTGTTATTTATATTATATACTCCAGCCCAAATAAAATAGCCTTACTTTGAATCTGTCAAAAGATCTGTACTTTTTTGCATATACTGCTTCCCCTGCATGGAATGGTCCTTTCCTCATATCTATTAACTGTTGGTGATTCATTTAAAATTAAATTTACTGCTGAACACAAATATCCCCTCATTAAAGGCAGGAAAAACACTTCTCTGGTTTCATTAAATCTCTTACCCATGTTTCCTTATGAATATTGCTCAATATCATTTACTATAATCACAATAGTAAATTCCCAGAACTTCCTTTTCTTCTAACTGGAAGTTTGTACCCTTTGGACAACATCCCCCTATGTCCCATTCCCCAGACCCTGCTTACCACCACTCTACTCTGTTTCTATGATTTTGGCTTTTTGATTTCATAAGTAAGTGATATCATACAGTATTTGTCTTTGTCTGACTTATTTCACTTAGCATAATGTCCTCAAGGACCATCCATGTTGGTACAAATATCAGGGTTTTCTTATTTCTATGGCTGAATAATAATCCATTGTACACATATACTACATTTTTTTTATCCAATCATCTGTTGACTGTCACTTAGTTTATTTCAAATCTTGGCTCTATTGAATAACCCTGTAATGAACATGGGAATGCAGATATAACTTCAAAATATGGTTTTAATTTCATTTGGATATATACCCAGAACTGTGATTGTAGGATCATATGGTAGTTCTATTTTTAATTTTTTGGGAAACTTCATATTTTTTTTCATAGTGGCTACACCAATTTACATATATACACCTCATGTACCTGTTGGCCATTTGTATGTCAGTTTCTCTGCCCGTTTTTAAATTGTTTGTTTTTTTTTAATCAATTGTATGAGTTCTTTATATATTTTGGATATTAACTCCTTATCAGATATATGGTTTGCAAATATTTTCTCTCACTATGTAGGTTGCCTTTTCATTTTCTTGATTGTGTCTTTTGCTGTGCAGAATTAATTTTTTTCCAATATGATATAAATGGTTAAAGGCAAGGGCTATATTTTATTCAACTTAGCATACCAAATTCCTAACATAGTGAGAGTTCATGGAAGAAATATTTGTCTAATCAATTAAGGAATAAATACAAGAGGAAACGATAAGTTTTTGGTTTAGAGGTATAACCACAATGTTTCAGAGTGCAGAAATAAGACAAAGCAAGGAAATTTTATTCCAATTAAATTCAACAAATATGTATTAAATGTTTGCTGTGTGTCAGGCACTGTTTTAAACAGATAATCTAGAGTAGTGGTCTTCAAATTGTATTAATCTTGCACTTTTAGCATTAACATATAAATATATAATTATATATATATATAAATATAATGAATGATTAAAACAGATATTAGAAACCTGTATATTATTTCAAAATTACTTATTCATATGCTACCCTCAAGATAAAAATTATTAGCGAAATAGGAAGTAAAGTAAATATAAATAGATTTTACAATGTTTTATTTTCAAAAGTCAGTAGTTTCCCCTTTTTACATCAAAAGTAAGTTTTTATTGTTAAATAAATGTATAATTTCAGTGTTGATGATTTTAAAATGAAGAAAACTTTTTTCATTTCAAATAGTTAAAAGTAATCATAAAATACAGAAATGAAAGGGAAAGACTGGGCCCACCATATGTAACACAAGGAATAGTAGGCATTTCATAGATATTTAAAATCGTGGATTTCCCTTTGGACATGCAATACCAATTTACGTTTCCATGATTTTATCCAGGAGTTGAAAACTGCTGCAGGTGGAGTTTATACTGCAGTACATGTAATCTGTTCAAACAAAACCCATTCTTCAATGGCCAAATAAAATTTTGAAGAGTTGATCATTAAAAATGAACAAACAACAAAACAAACTGTATGGAAATACATATATTTAATAATTATAAGACTTTCAATTTTTTCTTCAGGTAAAATTGAGTCAATTAAAGGGTAAAATCTCTTCATGGCCACTACACAGATGAGATAGAAAGAAGCCAGCACAAAGAGACAGGCAATTGCAGCTGACACACTTTAGAATATGTAATCAGAGAGAGAATTCCCTGTAATTCAACAATGCCTGAATTTCTGTTCTGAAAAATTTTCAAGAGTAGTAAATACTGTTATAGATACATATTCAATAAACATTATCCATATAATATGAATGTAAAGCAATTCAGAGAGTGAAAGAGACTAATATCTGCTGATCATCCATCATGTATCAAGGGAATAATTTAAACTTCACTGACAACCTGTAATTTAGAATTCTTAACTTCATATCAGGGATGAAAATAGTAATTTTTTTCATCTCACAAATATTTAATGAGAGCCTACTACGTGTCAAATGCTATTTTAGGTCTTGAGGATTCGGCAACTAAAACCACTTCAGTGTTACAGCTTATAGTTTTGTGGGGATTGACGGACAACAATTATATAAACAAATACATGTATTGTACATCAGTTGATGATGAGTATCATGGTGAAGAACTAAGAATAATTAAAGGAGGTAGAAAGTATCAGAGATTGGGGGGATGCTATTTTGTGTAAAGTGATCAGAGAGTCCAGAAAGAGTGTCATGTGAGGATTTACGAAGCAAGCCAAACATATCTATGAAGAGTACCCTGGGAAGAAGAAATAATAAGTGCAAAGCATGATCAAAGAATAGCAAGAAAGTCAGAGTACCTTGAGGACAGTAAGCTAGGGAGTCAGATAGGAGATGTGATCAATGGTAGGAATCAATGTAAATATCTTGTCTTTCACTTTCAGTGTGTTGGGAAGCCATTGAGCTTTGAACAACAACAAAAAAGGGACATAATTCAGATGACTAGATCTGCCTCCTTTATGAAGAGTAGACTATTGGGAGAGGCACAGTAGAATCAGAAAGCCCAGTGAAGATGCTGATGAAATAGTCTAAGTGAGAGATTTTTCAAGAATTAGTAGATGATTAGGAGATAAGTGCCTTCTTTCATACATTGTGAAGATAGTGTCAAAAATAATTTGCAAGTAGACTGGATATGGAGTGTGACAAAAAGAGTTAATTTAAGAAATACTTCAAGATTATGGACTTGAGAAATTGGGAGGATGGGGAGATGGAAAATTGCAGGAGGAAAAGGGGGAAGGGGATAACCAGAGATTCATTTGTTTACAGGTTGGATTTGGGACATTTATAAACTTATCAATGTGGAAATGTCAAAAAGGCAGAAAAACGTATTAAATAAGATTGTGAAGTTTTGGAAAAGCTCTGAGCTGGAGTTTTTGAATTAGTGGCATATAAATGGTAATTAAATCCATAAAATTGGATGTGATCACCTAGGAAGATAGAGAAAATACAAAAGTGAGGCAAGGGAAGAGATAAGAGGGAAGGGGAATGGAGGAAAGAGAAAAGCATGAATAAAATTCTCTGGAGCACTCACAGTGTTTGAATGTTAAAGAAATAGAGAAATGGAGATTTGGAGATGTCAAATACTTGATCTCAGTTTAATTATTGAAGGTCACAGAAAAGGAAGTTATTCTAAACTTTTTCCGTATTTGAAGTTTGTATTCTTTCCTGCAAGTTCTTGAATCTGGCTATGCCTTGTAATCATATACAGAACTATTTAAAATATACTGAATTTTAAATCTTATTGTCTCCCTGTCTAAGTTTCTTAATCAATAAATAATGTGTGGCCAATTAGTTATAATGTCAATAAGCTCATTGACAGTGATTTGTAGAGTCATTTGACTTGAGAAATTTAAGTTACATACCAAATTTTAATGAAAACTCTTAACAGATACTGTACCAATCCTGATCAAATGACTGATCATTATGAAACAGAGGAAATGTGTAAATCATATAAAAATAAATATGATTAAAAAGGTGAAGATAGCTTTAGCAACTAACCTGACCAAGTTATTCACTATTACCCAAGCATACTAATACTAGAATTGTTCGTGAAAATTTTTGTTTCGTTGTAAGCAAGTGTAGTAAATAACAAACATTCACATATTAAAGTTCAGATGGATGTAACATATAATTTATTTTTTGTGAGTTAATCTTTTACATGAGAGCATTCTACTTTGGACAGTGAAGGGATGCAGAATGGTTTCTTTCAATCCATCAATGTCTCTTTTATGGATTATTATTATAATAATTGGTTATTATTTAGAGATTTAATTAAATGAGCCTTGATACCTCATTAAATTAAATCTCTAAATAATAAGCAATTGTATGGATGTACCACAGTTTATCCATTGACCTACTTTGTGTAAAAGTACATGTTTTGTAATATTTTCTCCAAGTCTGTGGCTTAGCTTTTGATTCCCTTAACAGTATCTTTCAAAAAGAAGAATTTATATTTTTAATAAATTATAACATCATTATTTTCTCTCATGGATCATGCTTTTGGTGTTGTACCTAAAGACTCATTGCAAAACCCAGGATCACCTAGATTTTCTTCTGTGTATTCTTCTAAAATTCTATAATTTGTATTTTAAATTAATGTCTGTGATCCATTTTCATTCAATTTTTGTGAAAGGTATAAAGCCTTTATATATGTTCTTTTTTTCCTATATGGACATCCAATTGTCCATATGTACATCCAGCATTATTTATTGAAAGCTTATGTTTTTCTCCACTGAATTTTCTTTGCTTTTTTTTTTTGTTAACCATCAGCTGACTAGTGTGAATGTATTTCAGGGCTCTCGATTGGATGACATTCTCCCTTTTTGAAAAATACTGGTCAATATGTATGATATTCCTCTAGTGGAGTTTTACTGATATTTTCTCATGATTAGATGGCAGTTATGGATTTAGGGATGAAGCCAAGAGAAGAAAATGTTTCATGAAGGCAGATGTGGGCAAATGGATCAAACTCATTAAATAGAGAAGAAAATAGAAATGGACACAGGACTAGACAATAGGGATGCTTTTTATAACCTGATAAATACAATTCAGTGAGGTAGTGGGAGCCAAAGTGCAAATAGAGTAGTTGACAAAAAATTAAGGTGAAAGTGCTGAGAGAAAAACTCTGGACAACTGTCTCAGAATTTTTGTTGTGTAGAGTATAGTAAGGAGTATCACAGAAAGGAAATATAGGAGTAAAAGACTTTTTTTTCAGGGAATTTTGTTTTAAGATAGGAAATTTGGAGCACACTTTATGATAATAGAAATAATTTATGATGGAAAAAAATTGATGTCACAGGAAAGAGTGACAATAATTTCAGAATCAAAATTCTTATTTAAATAAACACAGTGCTTTAATTTTATATATCATTGAGTGCAAGTGCAAATTTAACTTAATTTTCTCTGGATATAAGCACAAAAAGTCCACATTATCTATGTATAGTATTGGCATTTTCTTCACTGACAGTAATTTTTAATAATAAAACAGGTATATTTTAACTTAAAACACTTCATAAATAACTGCCAAATATGTATTAATAAATGCATAGTAATTATTCTCCTGTATGGTTATATATTCTGGGTAATACACAAGGCAGATTTTTGTTTATATATACACTTATGCTATCTTATGAAATATATTTATACAAATAATGTTTAAATGTTCATTGTGTATTCAGTTATAAATGTTATATATTCTTGTGATGCTAAGTATTTTTTAGTAATTCGGGTGGCTATATTAAGATAAATATTAAAAACATTTCATGTAAATAGACATCCACATCAAGAAAAAAAAATAATCTAGACATAGATGTTGCAATCTTCAAATAAATTAACTCAAAATGAATAATACACCTATGTGTAAAACATAAAACAATAAAAATCTTAGAATATAATTTAGTAGAAAACCTAGAGACTTCAGGTATGGTTATGCCTTTTTAGATACATTACCAAAGGAATATCCATAAAAGAAATAATTGATAAGTTGGACTTCATTAAAATTAGAATTCTGCTCTTGTGAAAGACAATGTCAAAAGAATGAGAAGACAAGCCACAGATTGGGAGAAAATATTTGTGAAAGACACATCTGATAAAGGTTGGTTATTCAAAATACACAATAACTCTTAAAATTCAACAATAATAAAACAAAAACCTGATTTAAGAATGAACCAGAACCTTTAACAGATACCTCACCAAAGGTGACATACAGATGGCAAATAAGCATATGAAAAGATGCATCACAACGTATGTCATCGGAGAAATACAAATTAAAACAACAGTAAGATAACACTACACACTTATTAAAATGGCCATAATCCAGAACGCCGATAATACCAAATGCTGGTGAGGATGCAGAGAAGCAACTGGAACTCTCATTCTTTGCTGGTGGGAATACAAAATGGTGCAGCCACTTTGGAAGACTGACAGTTTCTTACAAAACTAAACATACTCTTACCATGTGATTCAGCAATCATACTCCTTGGTATTTACCCGAAGTAATGAAAAACTTATATCCACACAAAAACCTGCACACAGTTGTTTGTAATAGCTCTATTCATAGTTGTAAAAGCTTGGAAGCAACTAAGGTGTTCTTCAGTAAGTAAATGGATACATAAACTGTGGTACATCCAGATAATGGAACATTATTCATTACTAAAATGAAATCAAGCAATTAAAATGCCTGATGGAGGAATCTTAAATGCATATTACTAAGCAAAAGAAGAATCTGAAAAGAATATATACTGTATGATTCCAACCATGTGACATTCTGGAAAAGGCAAAACTATGGAGAGAGTGAAAAGATCAGTGGTTGCCAGGTGTTGGGGAGGAGGGATGAATAGGCAGAACACAGAAGATTTTTGGGCAGGGAAAATGCTCTGTACCATAGTATAATGTTGGGTACATGTCATTAAACATTTGTCCAAACTCATAGATTGAACTGCAATGTAAATTATAGACTTTGGGTAATTATGATGTGTCAATGTAGCTTCATCAGTTGTAGTATATGTACTACTCTGGTGGGAAATGTTGATAATGGGAGTGCTTATGCCTGGCTAGAGATTAGGGATATATAAGAAATATCTGTACCTTCTTCTTAATTTTGCTCTGAACCTAAAATTGCTTTAAAAATATAAAATCTTAAAAAATTTAACGTACACAAATTCACAAAAAAAGAGAAAAAGTGACATTTGAAAATTTTGGATCATTTGGTAACTTATTCTATTCAAAAGTTTAATAGCTGACAGTCATGTGGAATGATTTTATGAAACTTGTATTATCTTTATAACAAAACCAGACAAAAACAGTACAAAAGAAAAAAAAAAACAAAGACCAATATCCCTCAAAAATATAGACACAGCAATCCTTAAACTATTGGTAAACAGGTTTTAGAAATAAATAAAATGAATTTCGTACTTTAACCATTGGGATCTATCCCACAAATGCAAGGGTAATAACTAGAAATGGAAAGAATTATCAAAACTCAACAATAAAAAAAATCCAATTAGAAAAGTGGTGAAAGAAAAGACATTTCACTGATTCATCAAAATGGTATGTGGAAACATTAAAAGGTATTGAACATCAGTAGCTAATAGGGAAATGCAAACTCAGACAGCAAGGAGCAATTCCTACATACTTATCAGAATAGCCCAAAAAGAAAAAAAAAAAAAAAAAAAAAAAAAAACTTGTGATACTGCCAAATTCTGGCAAGAATACAGAGAAACTGGATCTCTCATACATTGCTGGTGGGAATGTACATTGCGACAGCACTCTGGAAAAACATTTTGGCTGTCTGGAAAACATACAATTGTATACAACTCAACAATCACACTCCTGGGCATTTATCCCAGAGAAATGAAACTTATATCCACAAAACATTCTGACACTAATGTTTATAGTAGGCTTATTCATATTTAATAGTCAAAGCACAGGAAACAATCAAAATGTCCTTCAGTAGGTGAATGGTTATCCGACATGTGATATATCCATTCCATGAAATATTCAGGAAAAAATAGGAGTGAGCTATAATTACATGTAGCAACTTGGATGGACCTCAAAGGCACTGACGTTCACTGCAAAATCCAATCTAAAAAGGTCACATATTGCATGATTCCATTTATATAACATTTTCAAAATGACACAAATATAGAGATGGAGAATATATTAGTGGCTGACAGGGGTTAGGGATGGTGGAGGGGAAGTACATAGAGCGGTGGCTAGAGAGAGAGATCTTTGTGGTGACGGAAATAGTCATGTTTCTTACTTGTGTTAATGCTTACATGAATCTATACACAAGAGAGACTGCATAGAACTATACACACACATTTATCAATGTCAATTTCCTAGCTTTAATATTAAATATTAGTTATATGAGATACAATCATTGGGAGAAACAGGGTGAAGTGTTCATGGGGCCTCTCTGTACTATATTTGCAATTTTTAGATTCAGTGAATCTAATTTTTTTTAATAAAAAGTAAAACAAACAAAAAAATAAAGATAAAGATATATATGAAGGATGAATGCCCGAACATGGTCATCATAGAAGGGAGTCCTGGGTATATTAAGGACTGAACCCCAGATACTTGGGGTTAGTGCACTCGCTTGGTCTATGATCTGTTTTCCCATAATTAAATGCCTTAATACAGGAAGGTACCAGCAGATAGCAAGGAAATCTCCTCAAGTCCAATGTTTAGCATTCCTGGCCTGTCAGTAGATTTGAAATTCTGTAGCTATTCCGAATAACTAGTTAGAGTAAGATAAACAAAAAGATTTTATTCTTTTAAAGCATGTTTTATGTAGAGTTAAATCATGCACAATACTTTGAAATAAAAGATAACGCTGGACTTTAAAATTTTTTTAACATTACTTTTAACTGGAATGAAATTTTTTCAAATTGATAGAGAAAGTGAAGATGGTCACCTTCATCGCCCAGATGGAAATTGAACAAATACAAGCAATTCACTAGAGCTGTCCTAAAAATATATGTATACGTATATGCATATATATATATATATCAAGCAATATTAATGTGTTGTTTATTCCTTTTGTAGGTAAAAAAATCACATGCCATATACTAAAATATTCTGGCTTCAACCTATACCTATATAAAATAGGCTTTTATTATATGTAATATGAAACAAATTTCCTGATTATTATATATTGTGTAGATAAAGGGAAAATCATCTCATTTCCTGAAACTTTTTTTTTAAATGTTAGATTTAAGACACAAAATATTCAGACATCTGGAAAATTTAAGTCTAATGAGGTTTCTCCTTTCTAGATATATGGTTTCTGTACTAACATTTTCTTTTTTCACATTTTTCTGTGTCACGTTAAGAGAGGAACATTCATATATCACAGTATCACCTAAAGAGACTATTTATGACTAAATGAACAAATTAGTACACATTGTATTTTCAACGCATGATAAAATCATATTTTCTTCTGTCAGTATAATTGCAAATGTTAATATCCAGCACTGTGCCATTCTAATTCCTGGATTCATTGTGTCCAGTGCAGTTGCTCAAAAGGATTGTTCTGTTTTTGTATTAAAATGTGGTGCTGGGCTTTCTGTAACACCACTGCAGAGACACACTGTTGCTCTTTGTGTTGGTGACTACATTCTAAGTTATCCCCTTCCTATACCTGTAGCTGTAGTACGGAAGAACAAATCTGACTCCATATTGGATCTTTTATTTTACTTTAATCTTTGTGTTCTATTGCTTTTTCTACAAGTTAATCTCTAAAGGAATGTTGCCTGTAGATTAAAGTATACATAATGTCACACCTCCAGGAAACCCTACTTCCACCGCCTGAGTGTTAAGCTAAAATGCCATTGTTTAAGTTCACAGGAAACATCCTGACCAGGCCCACCTGTGAATGCTTTCAGGAAGGAAGAAAGTAACATATCCTTTTCAGAGTCTGGCCAGAACCAGGAAATATTTGCAACAACTTATCAACTTTTAAATGTACCTCTTTACCTACCCCTCTTTGTTCTATAAAAGAAACTAGCATCCAAGCCTGGGAAAGATGGTTGTTTGGGACACTAGTTGACCATTTTCTCAGTCTGCTGGCCTTCTGAATAAAGTCACTATTCTTTGACCCAGCAACTCATCTCTTGATTTATTGGCTTGTTGTGCAGCAAGTAGTAGGAGCTTGGAGTGAGTAACATAGCTACAACTGGAACTATCAAATAATACTTGTTTTTTAGATCCTTTTGGGGGCTTTAAAATTGGCTTAAAAGTCAAACAAGAGAAATGGCAAGATTTATTTTACCTGTGCAGGGGCCTTATAATCACATTTAGGGAGAAAATGTTTTAGCTGGGTCCCTAGTACACGAGTTAGAAAATGACTACTGATTAGACTTAGAAGAAAAACCGCTATTTAAAAACACTGAAAATTGCCGTAAATTGACTGAAGAGACTGTGCTGTTTTTCTAGTTCTTTCTTTCTTTATTTTTAATACCTGACCATCACAGGTATGACAAATAGGTCAGCTCTGTTGTCTTATGAGTCATGGTTTTCTTAACCACCCTTCTTTGGGGTGATATTAGGTAGCTATTAATTACAGTATCCATATTTTTCAGAATTTTTCAAAATAAAATGGTAGTTGGCAATCATATCCTTTCTTCTTTGGGTGGATATTGTAAATATAATTTCAGTGCATCTTAGTACTGTGTGGCAAATGCAAATGCTGTCTTCTAGCTTCTTACTGAGTATGAAATTCCTTTTTCATTTTTGCTATTAGATAAGATACACTTGTGGTTATTAAATAATATTTCTGCCTTTTAAGGAAGTTACATTCTATAGTAACTATTTGCTCTTAGAGTGTACATTTGAACATTGTCTATTTAAGCTTTATATCTTTACTTTTCATTAAGAAAAGTACAAATCTGAAAACATGTACTCACATATATTAGGAAAATAAAGTAAAATCAATTTTGAATACCTTATATAAAAATATCCCTCTCTATATATATTTATAATCTTATAATCTAATTTTACTTGCAAAATATTTAACATTAAGAAAGATTATTAATCTTTTACTCAGTAATGTTGGAGTTTTTAACTATGATGATTATAACTTGGGCTTTCACTCTGGAAGACAATTTTTCTGCAGACTAGAAGGTAAATCCAGTTACTTGTAGTTGAATGTAAATAAATGAATAACATCACCAGATTGGAGATTCTGGAGAAGCAAAATTAATATAATTTTCAGATTAAACATTTGTAAGAAACTTAACAATAGCAATGGTTATTAAATAGTAGTTGAGTTTGTTGAAACTTCAGACACGGTACATTCTCTAGAATATAGAGAAGTGATGGTAGCAAAAGCCATGAATTGCCCCCAGCTGTGCATTTTTTAGCTTCTGATTACAGTGTTTTAAAGGCAGTGTGTCTAAGCATTCTAATGGTTTATTGCAGCATGAGCAATATCACACTTGTTATCTTACACCTAACTCCTATCACATGTTTTCATTAAATACACTGAAGGAATTTTAGTTTGCTTATGTGCTTAGAAGGATGTTTTTCAAATTGTGCTCTGTAAAGTCATGGAGAATTCCACAGGGTGATTTAAGGGAGGCTGTAAAAAGTGGCACAATGCTTTTGTCTGCATTTTATGTAGGCTTCTTTTTTTTAATGAGTTTACTCAAATAAAAAAATTAATTTCTAAATAAACATTTGATAACCCTTCGCTGGAGGGAGTACATTAGGAATTTTTTTTTTCCCGATAGAGACAAATATTACTCAAATACAAAGACATTCAGAATTAATTGTTTCCTTTAAGGAAGTCAGCTGCTTTAAATGGCATACTTTTTTTTTTCTTATTCTTTGATTTTAACAAAGAAAGATAATAATTGTTTACAGGTTATCTATAATTACATGATAATTTCATAACAAAATAAGATGCTTTTTAAATAATATTTCAGATTCATGGTATTTTGGTAGAAGCATATATTTCTTAATTCCCTCATTCCCCATTTGAGACTCCATATTTCAAGCTAATCATAAAACAAAGAGCAAAAAGGGAGTCTAGGAAGGTAACATTATGAAACTATAAAATCCAATTTACAAATAGTCTATATTTTTAGACAGCAAAACTAAGTGCATTTTGAAAGTTATTGTTCATAACAACTGCATTAAAATACAGATGTCTAAACCTAAGGCTCAGAAATAATAAATTAGTAGGTGTTCATCAGAATTTTCATAGACCACATATGGGGAAAGACAGACAAAAATCACTTGTTCATTGGCATACTTTCTATCAACACTACTATTCCATTTTGCACTTTATTTTATAACCTGTGAGTGAGATTACATATGAAAACTATTTACTTACTGCCTAACATGTAACTTCATTGCACGTGGCTGAGCCTATATTCTTTCCTTTTATGTTCATGATTAAAGGAGAGAAGGAATGGCACCAGTGTTCCAGATTGAATATCTATAATTCTTGATTTCCATAAGCATCATATATAACCACATTTTAAAAGAGAAAGAAAAAGATCTAAAGAAAAATACTAAATACAAATAATGGTTTGAAAATATTCCATTTATTGCTAGAGAAATAAAATATGTGTAATTTTTCACTGCAATATTATATTTAAGAGATTCTGAAATGCAGAAAGGGACACGGATCATTATAGTTTTAAAAATTTATTTTTAGAAGTATGTTATTTGAATTATTTCTGTAAAACTTTATAATGCTTTTCAAAATACCATGCAATATGCTTTAAATTTAATTTAGTCTTTTTATCCATAAAGGGTACCTGTACGCTTTTGATTTTGCCTAATTTATCCCTCCCATTATAACCTCATACAACACATTCCACTAATCAGTAATATATTTCTATCCACAGTCAAGTGATTTAGGGATCTACAACCATAATATTTCTAGGCCAATGAATTACACATGTGGCTGAGATATCATGGGTAAAAATCTTACTCTGCTTTTCTTAAGGTGTGAGGTTTTTTAAGAGCTACAAATCTTCAAAAGTCTGTACTACAATTTTATGCTTGATTTCCAGTGTACTTAAACTTTATTAAATAAGTAATAACTATTCTGCAACAATCGTGTGTGAATTATTTAAAACTGTTATTTGCTAAATAAGTCAAAGATGAAAACATCTATTCAAGAAATAAATTTATGAAACCTTGTTCCAGATATATATGTCTGTGTATGACTATACATATATAGATAAATAGATTGATAGATGACAGATAGATAGATAGATATTAAAGATATTATTTGATTTTGCTCTATTGTATTGTGTTGAGGATTTCGGAAGAAGAAATACTAAGCCACTTGATAAAAGAAGTGACTCTTGCATGATCAAAGACCAATCCTGCCTATGCTATTCATACGTTATCATTAAGTTACTATTGCAGTTCATCTCTTTTCCTGAGATAATGGGGCTGAGCCTAAGAAGAATGGTTTTAAATATGCCTGTTTATGAAAATATGATTTTACTTGTTTTGTAAAGACTATTTCATTTAATTTATAATTATGTAATTATTCTAATTATCTAATTTTCTATTATTGAAAATTTTGTACATGTTCTGTGTTTGCAAGAAAAGAGAAAGTTGAACAAAAATAACACAGGATTATACAAATGAAGCCAAAAGTATGTATCCATTATATATTTGGGGGTTTATACACTTTAAAATACATTTTATGCTTATGAATGTAAATATGTTTGTATTTGTAATCAGTATTTGGTTGTTCTTAGAAAAAGTGAATCATGAGGCCATTTTTCACTGCATTTTAGATTTTGTATTTGGTTTTAAAATATAACACTAAAACAACTATGTAGTTATTTTAACAGATGATAGAATATATTTTATTACTTGTGTGGAAAATTTTAATGAATTAATAAGCAAGTAAAAACCTAATAATTTTTGCACTTGTTATCTTCTTCAATGATATATCATTACAATATACCCACATTCCTTTACTTTATGGTTTAAATCCACTGATTTCATATTAACAATCCCTATTAAAACAGTAAGAAGCAAAATATATAAACACACAAGTTTGATAATAGATTTTGGTAGGCCTGCCCAATTTGTGTTTATGTGTATATGTAATGTCATTTACTTTACTCTGACATATAGTAAGTAGGCATTTAAATATAGGTACAATTGAACAAAGTAATCAAAATCTATTTTTGAATAATTATATTTAAAAAATATCGCAAATAAGTGTGTTCAACAATTTTCAATAGGTGTGAAAATTGCTGTACAAAGCTAGAAAGCCAAAACTCTTAGGGTCATTGTAATCTCTTTCATAATCCACATTCCAATTCATTAGTAATAGCAAATCCTTTGTGCCATGCTTTCCAAACTATTCAAAATTCTTCCACTTCCCAGCATTTTCACAACTATTACTCTAGTTCAGGCCATCTTCATTTTTCTTCCAAATTATTCCAATAGCCAAGTAACAGGCCTCCTTGTTACTATGTTTGCCACCCCCCCCACCTCTGGTGGACTTTTCTTCACCCAGTATCTATACGGATATTTCTAAATGCACAGCATGATAAGCTTCTGAATTAAACACTTTAAATGGCTATAATCTTATTCTTAATCAAGTTAAATCAAAATTCAAATTAGTTCCCAGACTCTGACTTTTTTCTTCTTCTTTGAACCCCTTCACTACCATTCTGCTTTAGAACATGCAAAATATGGTCTTTCCTTAAGGTCTGTATTAGTTACCTATTGCAGCATACAAAATGGCCATTGATATAGAGCAGTTTAAAATACTCATTTAACATCTCAGCCTCCAAATGTCAGGAGTCCAGGCATGACCTAACTGGGTCATCTTCTTCAGGGCTCCACAGGGCTGCAAGCAGCATAGCTGTGGTGGCAGTCTCATTGAGATTAGATTTGGAAGGATCTGATTTGAAACTCAGATGTTGCCAGAGATCAGTTCCTTGAGGCTTTTTAGTCTGAGGACCTTGGTTTCTTCAGCGGCTCTGAAGGACCTGGCTCTCTACCAGAGGCTGCCCTCATTTCCTAGCTGGTTGCTTGCTGAAAGCTGTCCTCAGCTTCTTGCCGTGTGAGCCTCTTCAAAATAGCTACTTGTGTCATCAAAGGCAGTCAAAGAGATAGTATTCTAACAAGATAGATACTACAACATTTTGCAACATAATTAGAGAAGTGACATCCAATTACATTTGCATTATTCTACTAATTAATAGCAGGTCATGTTTCTGCCCACACTCAGGATGAAACAAGGGCATTAGATATCAGGAATTGGGGATCACGGAACTTCCTTAGAGTGTGTCTGCCACGGGGCCTTTGCACCTGTCATTGTTATATCTTCCCTGAAAATGTTTTCTTCAATTATCAACATGACTCTCTACTCTCATTTTGCTGAAATCTGTACTCAAATGTTAATTTATCATAAAAGTCTAACTTGCCCCCCACATATAAGGAGTACCTTGTAGACACTTTTTATTATCTTACCTTCTTTTAGCTTCTTTGATCATAACAGTTATCTCACCAGACATAGTACATATTTATTTTCTGTTTCACTCTTCTAGAAATGAACTTCTTTACTCTCTATGTCTTATTCTCAGATATATCCCCATCTTCTAAAAAAAGTGCCAAGTCCGAAGAAGGAAGATGTTCAAAAATCAGAAGTTTTTCTTCTTTTTATGAAAATGTATAATGTATACTTATTTCCCAATATACAATAACATTTAAAATGTCTTATCATATATCTGCATTGTCTGATAAGATGGGCACTAAACAAATATGGCTATTTATTTTACATTAAATTAAATAAAATTTAAATATTAGTTTATTAGTTATACGAGCCACATTTCAAGTGATCAATAGCCACACATGCCTAGTGGGTGCTCTAATGAACAGCATAGACATTCAATAATTCTATCATTGTCGAAAGCTGTATTGATAAGCCCTACTTTACATATTTACCAAGTTTTTTTTTTAATTCTCCATGCCAGGTTGTAAACATACATAGAGAATAAACTTTGTCTAAATCACCTTTGTATCTTTCATATTTAGTCCATTATAAAGAGCATGGTCAATTTTACAGAAAAGTTGGTTGAATGACTAAATTTTTGAGTGCATGGTTAAAACACACTTCCAGAACAATATGGAATTTATCTTAAATAATGCAACAAATTATTTAATCTACAGATATAACTTATTCTTTTTCTGTTACTTTCTTATATGAGTTACAAAAATAAGTTTCATTACTAAAACAATTTGCAAGTCATCATGAATTTTGTTTCAGGAACAAGAAAGTCACTCACAAAAAAATATCACTGTGAGTATAAGTGGAGGGAAATTCATAGTATTAATTTCCCAAACACCATATATTATTGTTCTCTTTTAAGAGACCACGGTGTTTTACAAAATCATACCTGTAGGCTGGCAGATTTCAGTAGTGCTAGGCTTGTTTCATCTTGCTCTGTGCCCCTTGAAGCTCATCATAAAATCAGTAGGATTTCTCTGTTGAGCGATAGATCAAGACAGAAAACATTCCCTTCATTTTTGTGAAGAATAAAATTTTTCTGGTAAACAACAACCTGTCATAATTTTTAAATATAAACTATTATTTAGGAATGTACATTGAACCTGTAAAGAAAAGTTTGTAACAGATAAGATGAAAAACATGATTGATAATGCTTAACAAGTAATACGTCTATATCTTACAGATATATAATGTGTGTATGCCTATGGTACTAGAGTTATGTGTCAATTAAATCTTATTTATAATTGCAAAATGTATACTGATTCTATTTTTTATTTTTTATTATTTTAATCACAAATTATATATCTATGACATGAATTCCTAGGGATTAAGTCTTATTCCTTTATTCATGTGATAACTAAAAGGTGTTTGACAACATGTTTCTGATAACCCAGGATTCAAACAATGAGAATCTTTGTTGTGATAAGTGCTCTCAAGGCCTATTTACAAATAGAATAAGACAAAAAACATACAGAGATATAAATGAAGTTTAAAACTAGGAGGATTTTGGAAGCAAATATAGTATATGATGATAATTATGGCTGAGGGAAAATCATTTGGCATCTTTTGAAACTTGTCATCTAAGAAGATTCTACCCCTCAGAGAATATATTGAAACATTTATTTATTTATTATTTATTTATAGATGCCTATGTGTGTTTCAAACCTACTATGTTTCTTTAAGGAAAGGCTCTGCAGTGATATGAAGAATACCTAACGATGGAGACTAAAATTTAATCTTTTTTTCTAAATAAAGGATATATGCTGAGATTTTTATCGTGTTTGAGGATGAACCTGAATTTTCATGTGATATTTGTGTAATTTAGTGGATACATTTTCTTCAATCAGGCATCTACCACTGTCAGTAGATTTACTTAAAAACAGAAAAAAAAATTAAAATAAAGAATTTCTGAACTATATCTAACTATCCACATGTATTTTTTTGTACTGCACAATAATATCAAATCGTCCAATTATATCTCTTAGGCTTGTAAATCAATCTTTTTTTTTTTAGTATGTAAAAATCTTTTTTCAAGATATGTGATGCGGAGTGGTTTTATTTCCGTGAAAGTTTTCAGTAACACTTTATTTGAAGAAAAATAAGAATTCTTTAATTATTTACTAAAAAATTCACCAGTGGGAAACCTGCAAAAACAACTTCAAGTTCAATAGTTCCATAGGAATATTCTCCATTTTTAAATTTTTTTAACCTGAGAGAATGTTATGTTCATCTGTGTTAAAAATACCGAATCAAGCATATTGGATGTCAAGTATGTTTAATTCAATTTCTCACTTAGCTCTGCATCTCTGCAGAGCTGATCTGGGCATAGAGATCCTTTGAAATAGGTGGGAAGTTGGCAGTTGGATTAGCTCAGTACCAGTATGAAGCATGACTAAGAATTGGTCTTTTGTGTCATTTTCAGTACATTTTCTCTCTGTTTGAACTAATAAAGACAAGAAACACTTAATCAGCTGTTGCATTTAATCTTCTTATTAAGTATATTCAAACCTTTTCATTTCAATTTATGTACAAATTACATGATTTCAGTGACTTCCTTGATCACATGAATTTAAGATCTGCCCTACATATAACACTTATGTAGAAATGTAGTATTACTTATATACTACATTTTTCCTTATAACATTTAGCACTACTTGATTTTATATTATACTATATTCATTTATCATTATTATTTTTTTTCTTGCTTGCTAACGGTTATAACCTCAGTACTTAGAACCTTTATATTGCAGAGTAAATGCTCAATATACATCATAGAAGTCTCTAATTTAAATTTATTTAAATGTACCTAATATCTACAAGCAATCAGATATTTTGTTGGAATTGATCCACACTCAATTTGAAGTATTTACTGGTGATGAGATAAGCTGGAGATGTTCTCATTATTCTAGAAAGTCTCATCAAGCAACAAGAAATAGAGAAACATCAAAAATCCTTCCTAGGTTTTTGAGGAAATGATTGTCACTTATACAGGAATTAATGATTTTGACATCCAATTCCAATTTCTAGTACTCCCAACAAAGTACCTCGGACTCCCAAATAACCATTTAACTTTATTCATATATTTTTTCATTACTGATGAATGCAGACAACACACTCTTATTTATTATTTATAGTTAGTGAAAAACTGTGTTGTTGATTTCTGCCAGCAGTTGGTGAGGGTGTTGTGAAGAGGTGAAGCAGTTTTTTGGCTAACTCTTTGTTCATGACACCAAAGGAAAGGAAGAAGCAGATTTCATTATAGGCACCACAAGGCATTGAAATGCCTCTATTTCCCATTTCATGCAGAAAAGTCATCCTAGTGGAAGGATACTGACTTTACTAGTGACTGTTGCAAAAATAATTTTTAGAAAAAATAAAACCATAGATATCATGCAGATATAAAAATAAACATGTGTTAAAGATGTTGCTTAACTCATGATAAAGAACCAGGTAGATTTTATAACTTGTTCAAAAGATGTTCAAAAGAAGGAACACATTTATTGATCAGGGATATTGAAATAAATTTGTAAATCAAGGCACAACTGATTTTTTTCCACATGGTGACTGGAAAGACAAAGGAACTTTTACTGAAAAGAACAGAATATGCATGTCTACTACTGTACTCAACTTGGTCGTTTGAAATATAAACTACATACACTGTAGAATTTACTGCTCAATACTACACATGTAGATAATCATATGATTTTTTTTTCAAATGGAAATGTCCCATAATTTCTCCAGTTCCTGAGTGTATATTACTGACAGCTGCAATCCATATATCTCCTTCAGTGAGCATTCATGGAATTTAATGCATATTAAACATAGTTGTACAGACAACTAATAGAGAAGCAAGGACCCAAATGCATTGAGAATTGAAGGGTTCCTTTTATAGAACATTCAGGCTTAAAAATAACCTTCATGGATCCATTCTTCTTGACCTTTTCATCAACATCATGCATGTTGTTTTATTCTGTAGTCTAACAAGGAGCTCCAATATTATGGAGTCAGATCCAGCAGTCATGCACCAACCAATTGCGTTGATGCCAGATAAATTATTTTCGTCCTGTGAGTTGACTGGGCTCAGCTGAAAAGTTCTTCTCCTCCACATGGTGTAGCCAAGATCACTCGTGGTTGCATTCAGCCCAAGTTCATCTCGAACTGGAACATCCAGGATGGCTTCTCATTTACCAGTGCTTCTCTCCATGTGGCCTCTGGTCCTTCAGGAGTCTAGCCTGATCTTCTTTACATGGGACTGGCTCCCAAGAAAGAATGTTCCATTAGGACAAGCCTGAATGTGAAAAAAAATAAAAATAAAAGTAGCTTTTTTTATTTTTCTTTTTTGGCTGAACTATTGCTCATATTTATTGAAAAGGCAGAACATAACACTTCCAAAGAGATCCAGCTTCCACCGTTCGCCAAACGCTGGCTGTAAATCACCATTAGGTTTGTCATTCCCTTGAGTGGCAGCAAAACTGCTGCAATGAAACATCCCTGGGAAGAATAAACCACGAGATGCACCTTCTATTGTACTAGACTGTGAAGATTACAGCTGATAAATTGCTGACAGAAGCTTGGCAGTAAAGACCCCTTGAGCAAAAGTCCCCCTGCTGGGGCTTCCCTGGTGGCACAGTGGTTGAGAGTCTGCCTGCCAATGCAGGGGACGCGGTTTCGTGTCCTGGTCCGGGAGGATCCCACATGCCGCGGAGCGGCTGGACCCATGAGCTATGGTTGCTGAGCCTGCGCGTCCGTAGCCTGCGCTCCGCAACGAGAGAGGCTACAACAGTGAGAGGCCTGCGTACTGCAGATAAATAAATAAGTCCCCTTGCGGTCCATTCCAGGGCATTGACTTCTCCTCTGAGGCCATCGCCTACCATCAAGACACCCAAGTGTCACAAGGCTCATGCCCCAGATGGGCTGCCAGAGCAAGAAAGACGTGGTTTTTCTAAAGGCAGTGGATGGAAATCTGACCCTAATTGCCATTTCCAATGGAGCGGACAGCTTGGAGTAGCAGCTTCACCCTGACTCTTCCTGCGCTCGCTTGGCTCACTCTCACAGTCCCTGGTCTCTAGTGACTGAAGCATTCCACACCCTTGTTACTTCCTGTCTTCTGCCTCCCCTCCTTATTCCCTTTGGTTCTGTAGGAAGAGGGGAAGTATAAGGGGGCCAGGCCAAAAGCTTGGGGGCCACAGAGAGATGTTGGATAATGTGCCTGTTTTTTAACTCGATGCAAAAACCTACCTCCGAAATCCCCTTTTTGTTCTTCCTGGACCTGGGCATTCAGCTCCTGCCCTCAACTGAATTGGGAGCCTCTGCCTCCTGCTCTGTGTATCCTGGCTCCTGGGTGGTGGAGAAGCCACATAGACATACCTTTCTTCCCTTGCACACTTGCTAGCAGCTGGTAAGGTCTTCACACCCTGATTCTTCAATTTTCTGCCTGGTGTCACTGACATTAAGTAGTGGTGGGGGACAGTCCATGCCAGGACACCCTGGGGTGTCCTTCCCCTTGGCTGTGAGCAGGCCCTAATTCACTGTCACTTTGGAGTTGAGGTGCCATTTTTTTTCTTTCTTTCTTTCCTTTATTCCTGTATTCTAAGCATTAGTACAAATAAACATGTTTACACAGAAAAAAAGTAGTTTTTTTTAACATAAATTTATTTATTTATTTATCTTTGGCTGCATTGGGTCTTCGTTGGTGCGTGTGGGTTTTCTCTAGTTGCAGTGAGCGGAGGCTACTCTTCATTGCGGTACTTGGACTTCTCACTCATTGCGGTGGTTTCTCTTGCTGCAGAGCATGGGCTCTAGGTGTGCAGGCTTCAGTAGTTGTGGCTCCCAGGCTCTAGAGTGCAGGCTCAGTAGTTGTGGCACATGGGCTTAGGTGCTCCGCTGCATGCGGGATCTTCCCAGACCAGGGTTCGATCCCGTGTCCCCTGCGTTGGCAGGCGGATTCTTAACCTCTGCACCACCAGGGAAGCCCTGTCAGTTCATTTTTGACAGGAATATCAAGATAATTGATGCTCCCACAAGTGGTGCTAGGACATTGGATATTCATATACAAAATTTTACTCAAAATGATTCAAAAGTCCTAAATATGAGGCCTAATGATTCAAACTCCTGTAATAGTAAACTCTTCTGTGTAGATCTTAATGACTTTGGATTTGGCAAATGATTCTTAGATGTGACACCTAAAACACAAGCAAAAAAAAAAGGAAAAAATGATAAATTACAATTCATCAGAATTCAAAACTTTTGTGCTTCAAAGGACCCTTTTTTTCCTTTGCACTTCATCCAATTTCACTTGCTCATAGTGTGCTGTTTGTGGAGGTCTTGCACCCAGTGCTTCAGACCAGAGCTCCTAGTGAGAAAAATCCTTTTTTTGTTGTTTCTTTTTTTCTTTGTTTAGGAGGTATGTTTAATGTATATTAAACTTTGTGCCACACTTCTGACCAGTGTTTATATTCTGGTTTATATTGATTTCTATGATATGAGTAGCCACTAAATCATATTTGTGAAATTTACATGATTAAAATTTATTAATTTAACTTTTTTTGCTTTGAGTTATTCAAAAATATTCTTGAAGATCTATGATACATAATTCATTATTTTCAGTCTCTTAGGCTTATATGAGATAATTACCAAGTGAAGGAGATTATCATTTGTTTCACTTTGTTTTCAGTTGATGGAGTATTAATTTAATTTCCCCAAATAATCACATGAAGAGGCTACTATGACCCTTTTCCTTATTTCAGAACTGAGGAAGTGAACATCTAATAGTAGTAAACAAGTTGTTGACTATAAATATCTCAGGAAGAATTCCTCTGGATTATCAAATTTCTAAGATTCTGTTTAACTACTTTTAGAGAGAATAATCATATCCAAAAAAGTTTAGGCATCTGCATGAGTCATGGATTATGTCTTCAAACTTTGCTATAGAGAAAGGGACCTGAATAAAGGGCAAACAATAAACTATAAACTGCTGGTAAAAAGAAAAACAAATCCTTAAGTGTTAGTGGTAAAGGTCAAGTTTTAGGAAACCAAATGAATTGCAACTGGATAGTCTGTGTTCACTTAGGGATTACATTTATAATCAGTTACTGTATTTGAACTGGCTACTCTTTAGTTCTGCTCTATCATACCAATGGGGTGTGGTGAGATATGTTTCAGTGGAACTATTTTATTTTTAAAGAAACAAAGACTCTACAAGAGAAAATCTAAGATTGGTAGTCCTTGTATGTCATTTATTCTCTTTTGATTCCATGCCTTAATGTATATGTGTCAATTCTAACTCAATTAAAGATATAGGATATTCTTAAAAAGTGTATGGAAGTTTTGATTTTTCCAGAATAGGCAATAGATTTTCAAACTAAATTCTGATATTAATATCTCCTATATTTTACTGTCTATACCGAAGATAAGCTTATTTCTAGGTAGGTATTGAAAGCATATCCTATGTTTTATTTGAGAATGTATTTATTAGCTATTATGAGAAAACACATCTCTGATTAGTACCTTTGGTCACAATTGAAAAACTACCATTTCCCCCTTTATCTTGTTTCATAACAGCAATATCAAATAGAAATATCAGAGATGATGGGCTGTCCCTCATTTGTCCTAGCAAAAGGTGATCACCACTAGTTACATATGACTATGGAGCACATGACATTGTAGCTTGTGCAACTGAATTTTTACTTTTATTTATTTTTTTTTTATTTTCTTTTTTTTTTAACATCTTAGAGCATAATTGTTTTACAATGGTATGTCAGTTTCTGCTTTATAACAAAGTGAATCAGTTATACATATACATATGTCCCCATATATCTTCCCTCTTGCATCTCCCTCCCTCCGGCCCTCCCTATCCCACCCCTCTAGGTGGTCACAAAGCACCAAGCTGATCTCCCTGTGCTATGCGGCTGCTTCCCACTAGCTATCTATTTTACGTTTGGTAGTGTATGTATGTCTATGCCACTCTCTCACTTTGTCCCAGCTTACCCTTACCCCTCCCAGTACCCTCAAGTCCATTCTCTAGTAGGTCTGCGTCTTAATTTCCTGTCTTGCCCCTAGGTACTTCAAGATCATTTTTTTCTTTGTTTTTTAGATTCCATATATATGTGTTAGCATACTGTAGATTCCATATATATGTGTTAGCATACGGTATTTTTTTCTTTCTGACTTACTTCACTCTGTATGACACTATCTAAGTCCATCCACCTCCCTACAAAAACTCAGTATCGTTCCTTTTTATGGCTGAGTAATATTCCATTGTATATATATGCCAAATCTTCTTTATTCATTCATCTGTTGGTGGACACTTAGGTTGCTTCCATGTCCAGGCTATTGTAAATAAAGCTGCAATGAACTTTTTGGTACATGACTCTTTTTGAATTATGGTTTTCTCAGAGTATACGCCCAGTAGTGGGATTGCTGGGTAGTATGGTACTTCTATTTTTAGTTTTTTAAGGAACCTCCATACTGTTAGCCACTTCTATTTTTAGTTTTTTCAAGGAACATCCATACTGTTCTCCATAGTGGCTGTATCAATTTACATTTCCACCAACAGTGCAAGAGGGTTCCCTTTTCTGTGCACCCTCTCCAGGATTTATTGTTAGTAGATTATTATTATTTTTGTGTGTGTGTGGTACACGGGCCTCTCACTGCCATGGCCTCTCCCATTGTGGAGCACAGGCTCCGGATGCACAGGCTCAGCTGCCATGGCTCACGGGCCCAGCCGCTCCACAGCATGTGGGATCCCCCTGGACCGGGGCACAAACCCGTGTCCTCTGCATCAGCAGGCATATTCTCAACCACTGTGCCACCAGGGAAGCCTTGTTTGTAGATTTTTCGATGATAGCCATTCTGAACAGTGTGAGATGATATCCCATTGTAGTTTTGATTTTCATTGCTCTAATGATTAATGATGTTGAGCATTCTTTCATGCGTTTGTTGGCAATCTTCATATCTTCTTTGGAGAAATGTCTATTTAGGTCTCCTGCCCATTTTTGGATTGAGTTATTTGTTTTTTTTGACATTGAGCTGCATGAGTTGCTTGTATGTTTTGGAGATTAATCCTTTGTCAATTGCTTCATTTGCAAATATTTTCTCCCATTCTGAGGGTTGTCTTTTGGTCTTGTTTATGGTTTCCTTTGTGGTGCAAAAGCTTTTAAGTTTCATTAGGTCACACTTGTTTATTTTTGTTTTTATTTCCATTTATCTGGGAGGTGGATCAAAAAGGATCTTGCTGTGATTTATGTCATAGAGCATTCTGCCTATGTTTTTCTCTAAGCATTTGATGGTGTCTGGCCTTACATTTAGGTCTTTAATCCACTTTGAGTTTATTTTTGTGTATGGTGTTAGGGAGTGTTCTAATTTCATTCTTTAACATGTAGCTGTCCAGTTTTCCCAGCACCACTCATTGAAGAGGCTGTCTTTTCTCCATTGCATATTCTTGCCTTCTTTATCAAAGATAAGGTGACTATATGTGCACGGGTTTATCTCTGGGCTTTCTATTTTGTTCCATTGATGTATATTTCTGTTTTTGTGCCAGTGCCATACTGTTTTGATTACTGTAGCTGTGTAGTATAGTCTGAAGTCAGGGAGACTGATGCCTCCAGGTCTGTTTTTCTTTCTGAAGATTGCTTTTGCTATTTGGGGTCTTTTGTGTTTCCATAAACGTTGTGAAATTATTTGTTCTAGTTCTGAAAAAAATGCCAGTGATAGTTTGATAGGGATTGGATTGAATCTGTAGATTGCTTTGGGTAGTAGAATCATTTTCACAATGTTGATTCTTCCAATCCAAGAACATGGTATATCTCTCCATCTATTTGTATCATCTGTAATTTCCTTAATCAGTGTCTTATAATTTTCTGCATACAGGTCTATTGTCTCCTGAGGAAGGTTTTTTCCTAGATATTTTATTCTTTTTGTTGCAATGGTAAAAAGTGAGTGTTTTCTTAATTTCACTTTCAGATTTTTCATCATTAGTGTATAAGAATGCAAGAGATTTCTGTGCATTAATTTTGTATCCTGCTACTTTACCAAATACATTGGTTAGCTCTAGTAGTTTTCTGGTAGCCCCTTTAGGATTCTCTATGCATAGTATCATGTCATCTGCAAACAGTGACAGCTTTACTTCTTCTTTTCTGATTTGGATTACTTTTATTTCTTTTTATTCTCTGATTGCTGTGGCTAAAACTTCCAAAACTATGTTGACTAATAGTGGTGAGAGTGGGCAACCTTGTCTTGTTCCTGATTGTAGTGGGGATTGTTTCAGTTTTTCACCATTCTGGATGATGTTGGTTGTGGGATTGTCATATATGGCCTTTATTATGTTGAGGAAATTTCCCTTTGTGCCTACTTTCTGGAGGGTTTTTATCATAAATGGGTGTTGAATTTTGTCAAAAGCTTTCTCTGCATCTATTGTGATGATCATATGGGTTTTCTCCTTCAATTTGTTAATATGGTGTATCACGTTTATTGATCTGCATATATTGAAGAATCCTTCATTCCTGGGATCTGGGCTTTTGTTTGTTGGAAGATTTTTTATCTCAGTTTCAATTTCAGTGCTTGTGTTTGGTCTGTTCATATTTTCGATTTCTTCCTGATTCAGTCTCGGAAGGTTGTGCATTTCTAAGAATTTGTCCATTTCTTCCAGATTGTCAATTTTATTGACATAGAGTTGCTTTTAATAATCTTTCATGATCCTTTGTATTTCTGCAGTGTCCGTTGTTACTTCTCTTTTTTCATTGCTAATTCTATTGATTTGAGTCTTCTCCCTTTTTTTCTTGATAAGTCTAGCTAAGGGTTTATCAATTTTGTTTATCTCTCAAAGAATCAGCTTTTAGTTTTATTGTAGATATCTTTGCTATCATTTCCTTCATTTCTTTTTCATTTATTTCATATGTGATCATTCTGCTATATTCCCTTCTGCTAACTTTGGGTTTTTTTCTTTTTGTTCTTCTATTTCTAATTGCTTTAGGTTTAAGGTTATGTTGTTTATTTGAGATGTTTCTTGTTCCTTAATGTACACTTGTATAGCTATAAACTTCCCTCTTAGAACTGTTTTGCTGCATCCCATGGGTTTTGAGTCATTGTGTTTTCATTGTCATTTGTTTCTAGGTATTTTTTTTATTTCCTCTCTGATTTCTTCAGTGATCTCTTGGTTATTAAGCAGTGTGTTGATTAGCCTCCATGTGTTTGTATTTCTTACAGATTTTCCTGTAATTGATATCTAGTCTCATAGTGTTGTAGTTGGAAAAGATACTTGATACAATTTCAATTTTCTTAAATTTACCAAAGGTTGATTTGTGACCCAATATATGATCTATCCTGGAGAATGTTCTATGAACAATTAAGTCCATCTTGTTTATTGTATCTTTTAAAGCTTGTGTTTCCTTATTTATTTCCATTTTGGATGATCTGTCCTTTCATGAAAGTGGGGTGTTATAGTCCCCTACTGTGATTGTGTTACTGTCAATTTCCCCTTTTATGGCTGTTAGTATTTGCCTTATGTATTTCCAGCTTTCTTTTGATTTCCATTTGCATGGAATATCTTTCCATCCCCTCACTTTCAGTCTGTATGTGTCCCTAGGTCTGAAGTGGGTCTCTTGTAGACAGCATATATATGGGTCTTGTTTTTGTATCCAATCAGCCAGTCTATGTCTTTTGGTTGGAGGATTTATCCATTTACATTTAACGTAATTATCAATATGTATGTTCCTATTACCATTTTCTTAATTGTTTTGGGTTTATTATTGTAGGTCTTTTCCTTCTCTTGTGTTTCCTGTCTAGAGAATTTCCTTTAGCATTTGCTGTAAAGCTGGTTTGGTGGTGCAGAATTTTCTTATCTTTTGCTTGTCTCTAAAGGTTTTACCATCTCCATCAGATCTGAATGAGAATCTTGATGGGTAGAGTAATCTTGTACTTTGATTTAATTTTGATGAATTTAAATTGCTGCATGTAGCTTGTGGTGAATGTATCAGAGAAAGCAGCTCTAAGCCCGGACTGGGATTTTAAAAATATTTCCTGTAAATCATGATTTTCTCATGCTGTTTCAGGTCTGGTTCTCTCAGCAGATTTCCTGGAATAAGCATAAATGAGGAAAAATCTATGAATAAGTGAGCACCCAGGGACCTCAAGTACTCTATTACAGCTAAGTTTCTGAATGGAGCTACTTCTGATGCTCTTTCATATACCTTAACTGATTTGCATGATTTTTTCCTTTTTTTGGGGAACTGAGGCTATCTTTTCAGAGCTAGAGATTAGCTTGATCCTTGTAAACCTGTTATTTCTACTAGGAAAACAACCATATCATACACTACCTAGAAAAAAATATTGATTACTTTTATGAAACACTTGTAACATATTTGCCTCTAAAGTTCAGAAAATTAGCACACAGTTTTGAATTATTTAAGATTTTATATATATAGAATTTATATTGCCTAATTGGTGACACTGTTGCTATTTTGAGTTCCTTATTATTCAATGAAAATAAAATACATAATAAACATTAAGAATAAATATATAAATAGATAAATATAATGGGAATAATGATAGAGAGATGAAAAGGGATAATATACATACTTTAGTTACACTAATTGTATAAAACTAAATGGTTCTAGTAAATTAATGACCTAATTTAAACTTTTAAAGTTAGTTTTCTGAATATCTCTCTCATGTCAATGATATCAAAAGGGAATATCAGAATGAATTTTCTACTGGAAGAGTTGGATGTTAAGATAATTATTTTCTCATGCCTGGTATCAAGCAAAGTCCATCAGGCTCTAATCTCTCAATGTAATTTCTAATGCTGTTGCAAAATTGTTCATTAATATGCAGTCAGATATTATTCTTGAAGAAATTTTCAGTAAAACTTAGGTTGCTTTACACATATTCATTTATCTAAGGCGAATGCTGTTCCCTTTAAGGCCTATATGTCATTACTTTAGTCTGAATGCTTTATGAATTTAAAAGAATAAAGGACTCAAGATGTTATGCCATGTAAGAACACCAATTGCCAATCACAGTTCCATTGATTCCCAAATGAAAAACGGTGCCTAAGTAGAGGAAGTACCACTTACAAAAAAAATGATTATATTAAGAAATTTAAAGAGAGAGAAAATTTAGATAAACTCTGAAAACTTAGTAAGATGAACAAATGAATTTTAAATTTTCTTTATCTTACTTTTACTCACTTTTTCAATCACTTCTTAATGCTGGTTATACATCTGATGTTTACTAAGCACAATACATGTCTCTGTGTGCTAAATTTTGTAGAACTAGATCTAAAAAAATCTTTAAATTAAATTTCTCAGTCTCCATTGTGTGATGGATTCATACTAAGTTCTGCTGATTTGAGGCTCTGTTGGGAGATAAAAAATCAGAAAGGAAAGATAAATGTCTTAACTTGGACTCCAATAGCAGAAGTGGATACAGGAAGTTGATGGAGAAGTAAGAATGGTGACAGGAGCAAAAATAATTCTTCAGTGGCTCAAACACTGAGAGATCAATATTCTCAGTAAAGTGGGCAGTGTGGGTGGTGAGCTCCAGCTGAAAGGTACAAGCAACCTGCTGGTCAAATACTATTACTTCTCTTTTCGCCTTCTCCTTCAGCAACCTTGATATTTGCTGTTTTAGTCTGTCAAAAACTCAATCAATTCCCTTTATTAAACTCATGTCTGAAATATTTTGCCTGTTTTTGTTTCTGGATTTTTTTTTTTTTTTTTTTTTTTTTTTTTACTCTACCCAGCTTAACACAAATGTCCACATTCATCATCAGTTCACTTTTCAACAGAATATTCTCTCCCAACAAAGTCATGAGCCCGTGAATGTGTTGTAGGTCTTCTGTCTTCCTTGACTTTGTCTCTCCCATTATCCTATGAAAAACTTAATGCATGAGTTTGAATATTGGGTCGATGATACTTAGACCTTATATAAGTACAAGAAGAGGCTGTGAGATACTGACAAAAAAGAGTAAGAAAATGATGGCCTTGAGAATGTCAAAGAACAGTAGTTTTCACATATAAAGAAAGAAAATCACTAAAAGACAAGAAATCATATTAAATGTTTGGCTAGTGAATTTTAGGATTTTTAAAATGATATAGTTGTTTGTGTTGAAAATGTATAGAGCATTATCACTGCTATAGAATATAAGTGAAAATAACTAAAATTTTGAAATCCAGGAACTTCTCCCTTTATATTTTAATTAGTATTCTAAGTGGGTTTTCAACCAGTCCTGGGTAATCACATACTTAATGGAGGGGAATAAAACTGAAATCCTTTGTACCTATATTCTCAAGGAACATAGAGAATTGACCTGAAAGTTAAAAGATGTCAAGGACGGCACATAATGAAATTGATGGAATGAGATTGCATAAAATCCCAGACGACCAGAGTTTATTCTTTCTGAATTAAGAAGCAGTGGTCTGCAAATAATACTAAGCTAATTCTAACTCTGGGTTCTTTATTAAGTAGGATATGGAAGAAAGCACAGTTTCTTATTGACAAGTCTGGAGAAAAACATCAATAGGAGAGAGCCAAGATTTAATTAAGCATGGAAGGAGATGGACATTTCCATAAAGAGAATGAGAATGGGATTTATGTTAATAATGGAATGAAAATTCTAGATGAGGCAAAGAAAAAGAGGCTATAAGTGAGAAGACAGATCCAGATCTGGAAGCAAATGATTAAGAAGATGAAAGAAAATCCTGAAGCACAGAAAACAGACATCTAAGATGCCTGTAGTTTCTTCAATGACTGAGTATCAACAACACCATAACAATGCTACTTTTGTCCAAGAAGAGAGTTAAGTTTAGAATTTCAGGCTACATATATAAAAAGATGTTCAGACATACCACTGGCACTCCAGTGAGCATTTTCAAGGAGAATCAGAGTGATCAAAAACTGAGTCACAAAGTAGAGTTGAGGACAGTAATATTTAGTTAAGAGTCACATCAGATGCATGCCTTTGGTGTCCAGGCAGTGATATCAGGGACTTAAGGGTCTCACACTGTTGCCTCTCCATCAAGATTATGAGTTCTCCATATAATTGCTGTCCAATAAACATTTTATATTGATCATTCTCTAATTATATAATTCATAAATACTTTATTGCATGTGATTGTATGAAACTGAGCAGAGAAATAATATTGAGGATGCATATTTCTATAAATAATTCAATCAAGACATAATAATAATGATTCACATGTCATAAGTATTAGTGTAATATTTAATGAGCAACAACAGTGGAAATTATTATGGTGATGTTTAAAACTGAAAGTAAATATCAACAGATCTGGCATCCTATCACCAGATAATGGGCTCTGGTTCTACAAAAATGCTCAGTCAAAGCCAAAGAATAGTTTCAAAGATATTGATATTGTGATAACATTCTTTTGAAATTACTTTATTTCAGTTCAAACAAATGAGTCAAGCAGACTTAAAAATAAGGTTGAGTCCACATAAAGGAATTTACCTTGCTGTTATGAAAGTGCTTATTTTAACCAACTGAAAGTAGTTTAGTGTATAATTCCTGATAGGAATATGTTACAAACACTCTAAATGATGGAATGCAGTGCATGCTTTATAAATTAAACAGTTTATAATTAGCAATCAAGTTTCTCAACTAGTGTATTTTCTTCTAATAATCAACAAATATCAATGACTGGCTGAAATGTCATTTTGCAAGAACTCAACAACTTTTAGTAAAGCTACAAGTTTATATTACGGACACTGTTAATTGTAGAATTTATATAACACATAATTTGCAAGAAAATTTCTATAGGGACTATAATCTTTTGTATAGACTTGTATATGTTATAAGACTGAATAAAATCATTCTTTTTCAGCAATGTTAATCTAATTTAGAAATAATTCTAATGTGTGATATTTTAGTGTAAAGTAATGTGAGTACTTAAAAGACAGCATTTCATTTTTAGATATTAATTTATGTTAGCCCCCTCAGAGCAGGAGACACATGTCATAATGCATGTGAAAAATTGGATATGGGAATGAAGAAAAGAAATATGGTAATGATAAAGGGAGTTATCGAATAGCTATCTGAATTGTTTGAAATATAGTTGTGTGTCATTTTCTTCATCTACTTCACTTCTGATTGTGATAGATATTGGTTGTTGCTTATAACACATCTCAAAACAGTTGCATTCCATCTGAACAACATTTCACCAGGATGATAAAATAACTCTTACTGCACAGTACTATGTGGAAAGGTGATAGAAAAAGAAAAGTCAGCGCTTCATGACATTATCTGTGAATCTAAAATGAAATAGTTTGAACAAGCAAGGGAGTGATAAAACAGAGCATATGTATTCACAAGACCTGCATGCAGCATGATATGTTCAGGATATGCTTCAGAACTACCAGAAAATCTTAACTGTGTGAAGATGTGCTATGTACACTGTTGGTAAAACATTTACTAATTAGAAATCTAACAGTAGATGGAAAATTTATCAAATGCAAGCAAAGCCCAAAGAAGGAATGTAGAAAACTGCGATTGACACATGGCCTCCTCAACACAGAATAAACATTGAATTGACTTTAACGTTATGAGCATCTGGTAATTTTCCAAAAACAAATCTAATCATTATAAACACAGTAAAATATCATTTAAAGTAGCACTAAAGGCAACATGATTTTGGCATATATTTATATAACTATTTCCACATTTCTTACATGCCCAAAACTTGATTTAAATCTGGTATCAGGTCCCCTAGCTGTGTATTATCACCCCCCTCACCTTAGAATTTCACCATTTGGAAAACTAAGTAAATCACAAGAACTCAATGTAACTTTTCCTTATGGTTAATTCAAAGTATTCATATAAGCTTTTTTTTTAAAAAAAAACTATCATTAGAAAATTATATTTTGAAGAAAAACAAAATGGAAAAATACTAAAATTAAATAAAAAATACTAAATTAAATATTTATCTTCCACCTGGTATTAGTTAGTAATCAAATTCTGAAAAAATTGATTTTTATTATTCATTCTCCCTATTAATCTATCTATTCAAAAATAAATGTATTGAACATCAGCTATACAATAAATAAGTAAATAGCAAAGTTTTGCCTTTGTGAAATTGAGTCTAGATGTGAAAATAGATATAAAATAATAATATTATAATAATAATTATATTACAATATGGGATACATTTATACTCTACAAAGTATATCACATATGCTTTCTTATTTACTTCTCATGATAATACTGTGAGCTAAGGATCAGTATTTCCATTTTACAGGTGAGAAAACTAATTAGAGACATTAAAAACCTGTCCCAAGTTCCAAAGGTAGTTTATATGTTGCATTTAAAAAATATCTGATATATTTCAAAGTGCCTGCTCTTGAATGCTTTAATACAACCTTAATGACAAAGTTGCCATAAGAGATTGTGAGCATTGTTTCTGAATAAGCAATTAAATAACACCCCATTAGTATCAGTTTCCTAAAATGACTTTAACAAATTATTATCATGCACAGACTAGCTTTAACAACAGACTTATTCACACAGTTCTGGACACTGAAAAACCTAAATAAGTTTAACTGGGCAAAAATCAAGGTGTTAGCAGGGCCAAGGTTTCTTCTGAGGTTATAGGGGAGAGTTATTCCTTGTCTCTTTTAGGTTCTAGAGGTAAAAGACATTCCTTGATTGGTGAATACTTCACTCTACTCTCTGTCCCTGTGGTCACATTGTCTTCTCCTCCCCTGAATATCAGATACCCCTCTACCTCCCTCTTCTAAGGATATATGTAATTGCATTTAGGGGCTATTCAGATACCAAGGATAATCTCCATATCTCAAAATCCTTAACATCTGTAAATCTTTTATTTTCACTTTTTCATTTTATTCATATAAAGTAATATTTGCAGGTTCTATAGATTAGGAAGAGGATATGTTTTTAGTGGTCTATAACTATATTTACAACACTATTCTGGACCTTGATGACCTTTACCTTGAATTGCTGACTCGATGTTTCTTTAGTTGGATTCCCAGTCTACAATTACCTCTTTTCAAAACCACTTTAATTATCACAAGACTACTTTCCTTAGATCAATTTTTCTATTCTAAATCTTTTATAGTTCTAATATCCATTGACTCATATCTGGAAAAAATTTCTTTAAGACTCTTTTGATCTTACCTTCTCCAAACAACTAATATCCTTCTCTGCCAGTGAACATTCTTGATTCTAGCCAGACCAAAGTTATTACTATCGAATTAGGACATAATGCCCAATCCTCATGCTGTTCCTTTGCCTAGGTAGAATACTCTCACTTAAAAACATTTTTTTTTTTTCTGATTTGGCTATGTAAACACCTACCTTTAGAAAAATTAACAAAAATACCAACCTCTGGGAGCTTCAAGATGGTGGAAGAGTAACATGTGGAGATCACCTTCCTCCCCACAAATACATCAGAAATACATCTACATGTGGAACAGCTCCTATAGAACACATACTGAATGCTGGCAGAAGATCTCAGACCTCCCAAAAGACAAGAAACTCCCCCAAGTATCTAGGTAGGGTAAAAGAAAAAGGAAAAAACAGAGACAAAAAAATTGGGACGGGATCTGCACCACTGGGAGGAAGCTGTGAAGGAGGAAAGGTTTCCACACACTAGGAAGCCCCTTCTCGGGAGGAGACTGTGGGTGGCTCCAAAGCTTGCTTTTGAGCCATGGAGGAGAGCCCAGCAACAGGGGTGTGGAGGGCACAGTGGAGAGATTCCCAGAGAGAGGATCGGTGGTGAGCAGCACTCACCAGCCAGAGAGGATTGTCTGCTCACCAGCCGGGACAGGTGGGGGCAGACAGCTGAGGCTCGGGCTTCAGTCAGATGGAAGGGATAGGACTGGAGTTGGCTACATGAACACAGTGTGAAGGGGGCTAGTGCACCACAACTAGATAGGAGGGAGTCAGGGAAAGTGTCTGGAGCTGCAGAAGAGGCAAGAGACTTTTCTTCCCTCTTTGTTTCCTGGTGCATGAGGAGAGGGGATTAAAAGCACCACTTAAAGGCGGTCCAGAGATGGGCGTGAGCCGTGGCTATCATCATGGACCACAGAGATGGGCATGGGACGCTAAGGCTGCTGCTGCCACCAACAAGAAGCCTGTGTGCAAGCACAGGTCACTCTCCACACCTCCACTCTCGAGAGCCTGTGCAGCCCGCCACTGCCAGGGTTCCGTGATCCAGGGAAAACTTCCCTGGGAGAACACACGGCTGTTGCAACGTCACGCCAGCCTCTGCCACTGCAGGCTCAGCACACAACTGTACTGCTCCCTCCCCCCGGCCTGAGTCAGCCAGAGACCCTGAATCAGCTGCCCCTTTAATCCTGTCCTGTCTGAGAGAAGAACAGACGCCCTCAGGAGACCTACATGCAGAGGTGGGTCCAAATCCAAAGCTGAAACCAGGGAGCTGTGTGAACAAAGAAGAGAAAAGGAAATTTCTCTCAGCAGCTTCAGGATCAGTAGATTAAATCTCCACAATCAACTGGATATACCCTGCATCTGTGGAAAACCTAAATAGACAATGAATCATCCCAAACTGAGGAGGTGGACTTTGGGAGCAGAAGATATATATCCTGTTCCCTTTTGATCTTTTTGTGAGTGTGTATGTGTATGCTTCTGTGTGTGATTTTGTCTGTATAGTTTGCTTTTACCATTTCTCTTAAGGTTCTGTCTGTCCATTTTTTTTTCACCTAAAAATTTTTTTTTCTTAATAATTATTTTTTTATTTTAAAAACTTTATGATATTTTATTTAATCTTCTTTCTCTCTTGTTTTCTATCTTTCTTTCTTTCTATTTTTTCTCCCTTTTATTTTGAGCCGGGTGGATGAATGGCTCTTGGTGCTCCAGCCAGGTGTCAGGGCTGTGCCTCTGAGGTGCGAGAGCCAACTTCAGGACACTGGTCCGCAAGAGACCTCCCAGCTCCACATAATATCAAAGAGCAAAAATCTCCCAGAGATCTCCATCTCAAAATCAAGACCCAGCTTCACTCAACAACCAGCAAGTTACAGGGCTGGATACCCTATGCCAAATAACTAACAAGACAGAAAAACAATCCCATCCATTAGCACAGAGGCTGCTTAAAATCATAATAATGCCACAGACACCACAAAACACACCACCAGACGTGGACTTGCCCATAAGAAAGACAAGATGCAGCCTCATCCACAAGAACACAGGCACTAGTCCCCTCCCCAGGAAGCCTACACAACAAACTGAACCAATATCAGCCACTGGGGACAGACACCAAAAACAATGGGAACTATGAACCTGCAGCCTGCAAAAAGGAGACCCCAAACACGGTAAGTTAAGCAAAGTAAGAAGACAGAGAAACACACAGCAGATGAAGGATCAGGGTAAAAAGCCACCAGACCTAACAAATGGAGAGGAAATAGGCAGTCTACCTGAAAATCAATTCAGAGTAATGATAGTAAACATGATCCAAAATCTTGGAAATAGAATAGAGAAAATACAAGAAAAGTTTAACAAGGAACTAGAAGAACTAAAGAGCAAACAAACAATGATGAACAGCCCAATAAATGACATTAAAAATTATCTAGAAGAGATCAATAGCAGAATAACTGAGGTAGAAGAACGGATAAGTGACCTGGAAGATAAAATATTGGAAATAACTACTGCAGAGCAGAATAAAGAAAAAAGAATGAAAAAAACGGAGGACAGTCTCAGAGACCTCTGGGAAAACAAAAAATGCACCAACATTCGAATTATAGTTGACCCAGAAGAAGAAGAGAAAAAAGGAAAGGACTGGGAAAATATTTGAAAGATAACATAGATGAAAATGTCCCTAATATGGGAAAGGAAATAGTTAGTCAACTCCAGGAAACACAGAGAGTCCCATACAGGGTAAATCCAAGGAGAAACACACCAAGACACATATTAAACTATCAACAATTAATTACAAAGAACAAAATATTAAAAGCAGCAAGAGAAAAAAAAACAAATAACACACAAGGGAATCCCTATAAGGTTAACAGCTGAACTTTCAGCAGAAACTCTGCAAGCCAGAAGGGAGTGGCAACACATATTTAAAGTGATGAAGGAGAAAAACATAATTACTCTACCCAGCAAAGATCTCATTCAGATTTGAGGGAGAAATTAAAATCTTTAGAGTCAAGCAAAAGCTAAGGGAATTCAGCACCACCAAACCAGCTTTACAACAAATGCTAAAGGAAACCAAGATTACTCTACCCGGCAAGGATCTCATTGAGATTCGATGGAGAAATCAAAAGCTTTACAGACAAGCAAAAGCTAAGAGAATTCAGCACCACCAAACCAGCTCTACAACAAATGCTAAAGGAACTTCTCTAAGTGGGAAACACAAGAGAAGAAAAGGACCTACAAAAACAAACCCAAAACAATGAAGAAAATGGTCACAGGAACATACAAATCGATAATTACCTTAAAGGTGAATGGATTAAATGCTCCAACCAAAAAACGCAGACTGGCAAAATGGATGCAAAAACAAGACGCATATATATGCTGTCTACAAGAGACCCACTTCAGACCTAGGGACACATACAGACTGAAAGTAAGGGGATGGAAAAAGATATCCCATGCAAATGGAAATCAAAAGAAAGCTGGAGTAGCAATTCTCATATCAGAAAGAAATAGACTTTAAAATAAAGAGTATTACAAGAGACAAGGCAGGACACTAAATAATGATCAAGGGATCAATCCAAGAATAAGATATAACAACTGTAAATATTCATGCACCTAACATAGGAGCAATTCAAAGCATAAGGCAAAAACTAAAAACCATAAAATGGGAAATAGACAGTAACACAATCATAGTAGGGATCTTTAACACCCCACTTTCAAACAAGGAGAGATCATCCAAAATGAAAATAAATGAGGAAACACAGTTTTAAATGATAAATTGAACAAGATGAACTTAATTGATATTTATAGCACAGTCCATCCAAAAATGACAGAATACAAGTTCTTCTCAATGTTCATGGAATATTCTCCAGGTGAGATTATATCTTGGGTCATGATCAAGCCTTGGTAAATTTAAGGAAATTGAAATTGTATCAAGTATCTTTTTCTGACCATAACACTATGAGACTAGATATCAATTACAGTAAAAATCTGTAAAAAATAGAAGTAAATGGAGGCTAAACAATACGTTACTAAATAACCAAGAGATAACTGAAGAAATCAAAGAGGAAATCAAAAAATACCTAGAAACAAATGACAATAAACACACGATGACCCAAAACCTATGGGATTCACCAAAAGCAGTTCGAAGAGGGAAGTTTATATTAATGAACTCCTACCGTAAGAAACAAGAAACATCTCGAATAAACAACCTAATGTTACACCTAAAGCAATTAGAGAAAGAAGAACAAACAAAACCCAAAGTTAGCAGAAGGAAAGAAATCATAAAGATCAGAGCAGAAA
>NC_041226.1:30693301-30698905 GCF_002837175.3 Physeter macrocephalus | reverse complement strand
GACACTGCAGAAATACAAAGGATCATGAGAGATTACTACAAGCAATTCTATGCCAATAAAATGGACAACCTGGAAGAAATAAACAAATTCTTAGAAATGCACTACCTTCCGAGACTGAACCAGGAAGAAATAGAAAATACGAACAGACCAATCACAAGCACTGAAATTGAAACTGTGATTGAAAATTTTCCAACAAACAAAAGCCCAAGGTGAAATGACTTCAAAGGCAAATTTTATCAAACATTTAGGGAAGAACTGACACCTATCGTTCTCAAACTCTTCCAAAATAAAGCAGAGAGAGGAACACTCCCAAATTCATTCTACAATGCCACCATCACCCTGATACCAAAACCAGACAAAGATGTCACCGAGAAATAAAACTACAGACCAATATCAGTGATGAACATAGATGCAAAAATCCTACACAAAATACTAGCAAACAGAATCCAACAAAATGTTAAAAATATCATACACCATGATCAAGTGGGGTTTATCCCAGGAATGAAAGGATTCTTCAATATATGCAAATAAATCATTGTGATACACCATATTAAAAAATTGAAGGAGATTAACCATATGATCACCTCAATTGATGCAGAGAAAGCTTTTGAAAAAATTCAAAACCCATTTATGATAAAAACCCTCCAGAAAGTAGGCATAGTGGGAACTTTTCTCAACATAATAAAGACAATATGTGACAAACCCACAGCCAATATCATCCTCAATGGTGAAAAACTGAAACCATTTCCACTAAGACCAGGAACAAGACAAGGTTGCCCACTCTCACCACTATTATTCAACATGTTGCCCACTCTCACCATTATTATTCAACACAGTTTTGGAACTTTTAGCCACAGCAATCAGAGAAGAAAAATAAATAAAAGGAATCAAAATCAGAAAAGAAGAAGTAAAGCTGTCACTGTTTGCAGATGACATGATACAATACATACAGAATCATAAAGATCCTACCAGAAAACTACTAGAGCTACTCAATGAATTTGGTAAAGTAGCAAGATACAAAATTAATGCACAGAAATCTCTTGCATTCCTGTATACTAATGATGAAAATTCTGAAAGTGAAATTAAGAAAACACTCCCATTTACCATTGCAACATAAAGAATAAAATATCTAGGAATAAATATACCTAAGGAGACAAAAGACATGTATGCAGGAAATTATAAGACACTGATAAAAGAAATTAAATATATACAAATACATGGAGAGATATACCATGTTCTTGGATTGGAAGAATCAACATTGTGAAAATGACTGTACTACCCAAAGCTATCTACAGATTCAATGCAATCCCTATCAAATGACCACTGGCAATTTTCACAGAACTAGAACAAAAAAAAAATCACAATTTGTATGGAAACACCAAAGACCCCGAATAGTCAAATCAATTTTGAGAAAGAAAAACGGAGAAGGAGCAACCAGGCTCCCTGACTTCAGACTATAATACAAAGCTACAGTAATCAAGACCATATGATACTGGCACAAAAACAGAAATATAGATCAATGGAACAGGATAGAAAACCCAGAGATAAACTCACGCACATATGATCACCTTATCTTTGATAAAGTAGGCAAGAATATACAGTAGAGAAAAGACAGTCTCTTCAATAAGTGGTGCTGGGAAAACTTGGCAGGTACATGTAAAAGTATGAAATTAGAACACTCCCTAACACCATACACAAAAATAACCTCAAAATGGATTAAAAACCTAAATGTAAGGCCAGACACTTTCAAATTCTTAAAGGAAGACATAGGCAGAGCACTCTATTACATAAATCACAGCAAAATCCTTTTGACCCACCTCCTATAGAAATGGAGGTAAAAAATAATAATAAACAAATGGGACCTAATGAGACTTAAAAGCTTTGCACAGCAAAGAAAACCATAAACAAGACCAAAAAACAACCCTGAGAATGGGAAAAAAAATTTGCAAATGAAGCAACTGACAAATGTTTAACCTTCAAAATTTAGAAGCAGCTCATGCAGCTCAATATCAAAAAAACAAACAACCCAATCCAAAAATGGGCAGAAGACCTAAATACACATTTCTCCAAAGAAGATATACAGATTGCCAACAAATACATGAAAGAATACTCAAAATCATTAATCATTAGAGAAATGCAAAACAAAACTACAATGGCATATCATCTCATACCAGTCAGAATGGCAATCATCAAAAAATCTAAAAACAATAAATGCTGGAGAGGGTGTGGAGAAAAGGGAACCCTCTTCCACACTGTTGTTTGGAATGTAAATTGATACAGCCACTATGGAGAACAGTTAAAAAACTAAAAATAGAACTACCATATGACCCAGCAATCCCACTACTGGGCATATACCTTGAGAAAACCATAATTCAAAAAGGGTCATGTACCAAAATGTTCACTGCAGCTCTATTTACAATAGCCAGGACATGGAAGCAACCTAAGTGTCCATCAACAGATGAATGGACAAAGAAGATGTGGCACATATATACAATGGAATATTACTCAGCCATAAAATGAAAAAAGTTGTGTTATTTGTAGTGAGGTGGATGTACCTAGAGTCTGTCATGCAGAGTGATGTAAGTCAGAAAGAGAAAAACAAATACCGTGTGCAAACACATATATATGGAATCTAAGGGAAAAAAAAGTCATGAAGAAAACAAGGGCGAGATGGGAATAAATACACAGACCTACTAGAGAATGAACTTGAGGATATGGGGAGGGGGAAGTGTACGCTGTGACAGAGTGAGAGAGTGGCATGGACATATATACACTACCAAACATAAAATAGATAGCTAGTGGGAAGCAGCCGCATAGCACAGGGAGATCAACTAGGTGCTTTGTGACCACCTAGAAGGTTGGGATATGGAGGGAGGGAGACGAAAGAGGGAGATGATATGGGAATACACGTATATGTATAATTAATTCACTTTGTTATAAAGAAGGAACTAACATGCCATTGTAAAGCAATTATACTCCAATAAAGATGTAAAAACAAATAAATAAATTAACCAACCTCTCTAAAGAAAAAAGGAAGGTATTAAGTCAAGAAGGTGAAGAGAGAAACCATAAAATTGTTAAATAACATGTAATACTGCCCTGTATAACCCATAACCAAAATTAAAATTAAAAAATAATATGAAATCTATTTCAAGAGTTATTCAAATATCCCTAAGTATTCATATGTGGAGTGAAATAGTCATTCTCATACATTGGCACTCATATTCTCCATTTCATTTCTTTGGTAATTACATATCTGTCATAATCCCTTACATGTCTGAATTTACTGTATTCATCCCGTCTAATTAATATCCCAATCCTAGTTTCTTTCAGCATTTCCATGATTTAAACTTCGTAAATCTAATATTTTATAATGAATCAATAGACTTCTGTATTATGTTAGAACAGGAAAGTTGAGTATAAGAGAATAAAATTCTCACTTGCCTTTAAATGACATTAGAGAGGAGACCTTCAAGATGGCGGAGGAGTACTACATGGAGATCACCTTCCTCCCAAAAACTACATGAAAAATACATCTACATGCGGAAAAACTCCTACAGAACACCTACTGAATGCTGGCAGAAGACATCAGACTTTCCAAAAGGCATGAAAATCCCCACATACCTGGGGAGGGCAAAAGAAAAAGCAGACTGGGCTTCCCTGGTGGCGCGCCACAGCAGTGAGAGGCCCGCGTACCGCAAAAAAAATAAAAAAAATAAATAAAAAAAAGAAAAAGCAGACACAAAAGAATAGGAACAGAACCTGTAAATCTGGGACTGAGCTGTGAAGGAGGAAATGTTTCCATACACTAGGGAGTCCCTTCACTGGCGGGGACAGGGACTGGGCGGTGGGGGAAGCTTCAGAGCCATGGAGGAGAGCACAGTAACAGGAGTGCAGAGGGCAAAGAGGAGAGATTGCCGCACAGAGGACTGGTGGTGACCAGCACTCACTGACCTGAGACACTTGTCTGCCCACCCACCAGGGTGGGTGGGGGCTGAGACCTGAGGCTTGGGCTTCGGTTCTCCGACCCCAGAGAGAGGACTGGGGTTGGCTGCATGAAGAAAGCCAGAAGGGGGTTAGTGCACCACAACTAGATAGGAGGGAGTCAGGGAAAATATCTGGAACTGCCTAAGAGGCAAGAGACAATTGTTTCAGGATGAACGAGGAGAGGAGATTCCTGCTTTGTGCACCCATAGAAGGCAAAGCACCACCTAAGTAATTTACAGAGACTGGCGTGAGCCATGGCTATCAGCTGTCACAGACACAGGCATGAAACATTAATGCTGCCACTGCCTTCACCAAGAATCCTGTGTGCAAGCAAAGGTCATTACTCACACCCCCCTGGGGAACCTGTGCAGCATGCCACTGCCAGGGTCCCAAGATCCAGGGACAACTTCCCCAGGAGAGCATACAGTGTGCTTCACACTGTTGCAATGTTAAGCTGGCCTCTGTCACAACATGCTCACCTCACATTCCAATTATGACTACCGTACCCCTCCCTCTCCCCAGCCTGAGTGAGCAAGAGAGCCCTAATCAGCTGCTGCTTTAACCGCCTCCTGTCTGGATGGAGAACAGATGTCTGAGGGTGGCCGATAAAGAGAGGTGGGGCCAAAATCAATGATGAAACCCAGGATCTATGCAAATAAAGAAGAGAAAGGGAAATTTTTCCATGCAGCCTAAGGAGGAGTGGATTAAATCCCTACAATAAACTTGATGAACCCTGCATCTGTGGAATACATGAATAGACAAAGAACATTCCCAAAATTGAGGCGGTGGACTTTGGGAGCAACTGTACACTTGGGGTTTGCTTTCTGCATCTGATTTGTTTCTCGTTTTTATGTTTATCTTAGTTTAGTTTTTAGTGCTTGTTATTATTGGTGGATTTGTTTATTGATTTGGTTATGTCTTTCTTTTTTTCTTTTTTTTTTAATATTTTGTAATTTTTATTTTTTTTTCCTTTTTTCTCTATTTGTGAGTGTATATGTGTATGTTTCTTTATGTGATTTTTGTCTCTTTAGGATTGCTTTTACCATTTTTCCTGGTCACTGACTATCCTTTTTTTTTTTTTTTTTTGGTTGTTTTCTTTTTAAGAGTGTATGTCTGTATTTTTCTGTGTGTGATTCTGTCTGTTTAGTTTTACTTTTAACATTTGGTTTGGGGTTTATCAGTTCTATTTTTATTTTCCTTTTCTTCTTCCTTTTCTTAAAATCCATGTGGCTGGCAGGATCTTGGTGTTCTGGCCAGGTGTCAGGCCTGAGTCTCCGAGATGAAAGATCTGAATCCAGGATATTGGACCACCAGAGACTTCCTGGCCCCACATAATATCAATCAGCAAGAGCTCTCCCAGAGATCTACTTCCCAATATTAAGACCCAGCTCCACCCAACGGCCAGCAAGCTCCAGTGATGGACACCCCATGACAAAAACTAGCAAGACAGGAAAACAAACTCACACATTAACAGAGAGGCTGCCAAAAGTCATACTAAGTTCACAGACACCTTAAAACACACCACAGGACTTGGCCGTACCCCCCCCCCAAAAAAAAGATCCAGCCCCACCCACCAGAACACAGGCACCAGTCCCCTCCACCAGGAAGCCTACACAA
>NC_041226.1:30687665-30690059 GCF_002837175.3 Physeter macrocephalus | reverse complement strand
GTTTTTATGTTTATCTTAGTTTAGTTTTTAGTGCTTGTTATTATTGGTGGATTTGTTTATTGATTTGGTTATGTCTTTCTTTTTTTCTTTTTTTTTTAATATTTTGTAATTTTTATTTTTTTTTCCTTTTTTCTCTATTTGTGAGTGTATATGTGTATGTTTCTTTATGTGATTTTTGTCTCTTTAGGATTGCTTTTACCATTTTTCCTGGTCACTGACTATCCTTTTTTTTTTTTTTTTTTTGGTTGTTTTCTTTTTAAGAGTGTATGTCTGTATTTTTCTGTGTGTGATTCTGTCTGTTTAGTTTTACTTTTAACATTTGGTTTGGGGTTTATCAGTTCTATTTTTATTTTCCTTTTCTTCTTCCTTTTCTTAAAATCCATGTGGCTGGCAGGATCTTGGTGTTCTGGCCAGGTGTCAGGCCTGAGTCTCCGAGATGAAAGATCTGAATCCAGGATATTGGACCACCAGAGACTTCCTGGCCCCACATAATATCAATCAGCAAGAGCTCTCCCAGAGATCTACTTCCCAATATTAAGACCCAGCTCCACCCAACGGCCAGCAAGCTCCAGTGATGGACACCCCATGACAAAAACTAGCAAGACAGGAAAACAAACTCACACATTAACAGAGAGGCTGCCAAAAGTCATACTAAGTTCACAGACACCTTAAAACACACCACAGGACTTGGCCGTACCCCCCCCCCAAAAAAAAGATCCAGCCCCACCCACCAGAACACAGGCACCAGTCCCCTCCACCAGGAAGCCTACACAACCCACTGAACCAAGCTTAGCCACTGGGGACAGACAACAAAAACAATGGGAACTACGAATCTGCAGCCTGCAAAAAGGAGACCTCAAACACAGTAAGTTAAGCAAAATGAGAAGACAAAAAAACACACAGCAGATGAAGAAGCAAGGTAAAAACCCACCAGAATTAACAAATGAAGGGGAAATAGGCAGTCTACCTGAAAAACAATTCAGAGAAATGACAGTAAAGATGATCCAAAATCTTGGAAATAGAATGGAAAAAATACAAGAAACAGCTTAGCCACTGGGGACAGACAACAAAAACAATGGGAACTACGAATCTGCAGCCTGCAAAAAGGAGACCTCAAACACAGTAAGTTAAGCAAAATGAGAAGACAAAAAAACACACAGCAGATGAAGAAGCAAGGTAAAAACCCACCAGAATTAACAAATGAAGGGGAAATAGGCAGTCTACCTGAAAAACAATTCAGAGAAATGACAGTAAAGATGATCCAAAATCTTGGAAATAGAATGGAGAAAATACAAGAAACGTTTAGCAAAGACCTAGAAGAACAAAAGAGCAAACAAACAATAATGAACAACACAATAAATGAAATTAAAAATTCTCTAGAAGGAATCAATTGCAAAATAACTGAGGCAGAGGGACGGATAAGTGACCTGGAAGATAAAACAGTGAAAATAACTGCCACAGAGAAGAACAAAGAAAAAAGAATGAAAAGAATTGAGGACAGTCGCAGAGACCACTGGGACAATATTAAAACACCTACATTAGAATAATAGGTATCCCAAAAGAAGAAGAGAAAAAGAAACGGTCTGAGAAAATATTTGAAGAGATTATAATTGCAAACTTCCCTAACATAGGAAAGGATATAGTCCATCAAGTCCAGGAATGGCAGAGAACCCCATACGTGATAAATCTAAGGAGGAACATGCCAAGACACATATTAATCAAACTATCAAAAATTAAATACAAAGAAAAAATAAAAGCATCAAGGGAAAAACAACAAATAGCATACAACAAAAGCCCCATAATCTTAACAGCGGATCTTTCAGCAGTAACTATGCAAGCCAGAAGAAGTGGCAGGATGTATTTAAATTGATGAAAGGGAAAAAGCTACAAGCAAAATTACACTACACAGCGAAGATCTCTTTCAGATTCATTGGAGAAATTGAAACTTTTACAAACAATCAAAAGCTAAGAGAATTCAGCACTACCAAACAAACTTTAAAACGAAAGCTAGAGGAAATTCTCTAGGCAGGAAATACAGTGAAGAAAAATATCTAACAAAAAAAACCCAAGACAATTAAGAAAATGTTAATACAAACATACATATCAATAATTCCCTAAATGCAAGAGTATTAAATGCTCCAACCAAAAGACACAGACTGGTTGAATGGACACATAAACAAGATCCGTATATCTTCTGTTTACAAGAGACCCGCTTCAGACCTCGGGCCACATACAGACTGATAATGAGGTTTAGAAAAGAATATTCCATGCAAATGGAAATCAAAAGAAAGCTGGGATAGCAATATTTATATCAAATAAAATAGATCTTAAAAGAAAGAATGGGGGCTTCCCTGGTGGCGCAGTGGTTGCGCGTCTGCCTGCGGATGCAGGGGG
>NC_041226.1:30682597-30687306 GCF_002837175.3 Physeter macrocephalus | reverse complement strand
AAAAAAAAAAAAAAAAAAAAAAAAAAAGAATGTTACAAGAGACAAGGAAGGACACTACATAATGATCAAGGGATCAATCCCAGAAGAAGATATAACAATTATAAATATATATGCACCCAACATAGGAGCACCTCAATACATAAGGCAAATGTTAACAGCCATAAAAGGGAAATCAACAGTAACACAGAATTGTAGGGGTTGTTATGATACCTCTTTCACCAAAGACAGATCATTGAAAATGAAAATAAATAAGGAAACAGAAGATTTAAATGACACATTTAACAAGATGGACTTAACTGATATTTATAGGAAATTGCATCTAAGACTGCAGAATACACTTTATTCTCAAGTGCCCATGGAACATTCTCCAGGATAGACCATATCTTGGGTCACAAATCAAGATTTGGTAAATTTAAGAAAATTAAAATTGTATCAGGTATCTTCCAACCATAGCACTATGAGACTAGATATCAATTACAGGAAATAAACTGTAAAAACTGCAAACACATGGAGGCTAAACAATATGCTATTAAATAAACAAGAGATCACTGAAGAAATCAAAGACGAAATCAAGAAAAAAATGACAATGAAACCATGATGACCCAAAACCTATGGGAAGCAGCAAAAGTTGGTCTAAGAGGGAAGTTAATAGCAACATAATCCTACATCAAGAAACAAAAAATCTCCAATAAACAACCTAAGCTTACACCTAAAGCAATTGTAGAAAGAAGAAAAAACAAAACAAAACAAAAAACCTAAAGTGAGCAGAAGGAAAGAAATCCTAAAGATCAAATCAGAAATAAATGAAAAAAGAAATGAAGCAAACAATAGCAAAGATCAATAAAACTAAAAGCTGTTTCTTTGAGAAGATAAACAAAATTGATAAACCATTAACCAGACTCATCATGAAAAAAAAAAAGAGAGTAAAGGATCATGAGAGATTACTACAAGCAACTATATGCCAATAAAATGGACAACCTGGAAGAAATGGACAAATTATTAGAAAAGCACAACCTTCCGAGACTGAACAAGGAAGAAATAGAAAATATAAACAGACCAAGCACAAGCACTGAAACTGAAACTGTTATTAAAAAACTTCCAACAAACAAAGGCCTAGGACCAGATGGCTTCACAGGTGAATTCTATCAAACATTTAGAGAAGGAGTTGAGGGACGCGAGAAGATGGCGGAAGAGTAAGATGCGGAGATCACCTTCCTCCTCACAGATACATCAGAAATACATCTACACGTGGAACTTCTCTATAGAACACCCACCGAATGCTGGCAGAAGACCTCAGACCTCCCAAAAGGCAAGAAACTCCCCACGTACCTGGGTAAGGCAAAAGAAAAAAGAATAAACAGAGACAAAGAATAGAGACGGGACCTGCACCAGTGGGAGGAAGCCATGAAGGAGGAAAGGTTCCCACACACTAGAAGCCCCTTCACAGGAGGAGACTGTAGGTGGTGGAGGGGGGAAGCTTCTGAACTGCAGAGGAGAGCGCAGAAACAGGGGTGCAGAGGGCAAAGCAGAGAGATTCCACAAAGGATCCATGCCGAACAGCACTCACCAGCCCGAGAGGCTTGTCTGCTCACCCGTCGGGGTGGGCGGGGCTGGGAGCTGAGCCTTGGGCTTCAGTCGGATCCCAGGGAATGGTCTGGAGTTGGCAGAGTGAAAACAGCCTGAAGGGGTTAGGGCACCACGGCTAGCCGGGACGGAGTCCAGTTGAAGTCTGGAACTGCTGAAGGGGCAAGAGACCTTTTCTTCCCTCTTTGCTTCCTGGTGCGCGAGGAGAGGGGATTAAGCGTACTGCATAAAGGAGGTCCAGAAATGGGAACGGAGCTGCCGAAGAGACAGGAGACTTTTTCTTGCCACTTTGCTTCCTGGGGCGCGAGGAGAGGGGATTAAGTGCACTGCGTAAAGGAGCTCTAGAAACGGGCGCGAGCCACAGCTGTCGGCGTGGACAGCAGAGACGGGTGTGGGATGCTAGGGTTGCTGCTACCGCCACCAAGAGGCCTGTGTGCGAGCACAGGTCACTCTCCACACCACCCCTCCTGGGATCCCGCGCAGCCCGCGACTGCCAGGGCCCCATGATCCAGGGACAGCTTCCCTGGGAGAACGCGCGGTGCACATTGGGCCGGTGCAGCGTCACGCCAGCCCCTGCCGTCGCAGGCTCGCCCTGCATCCGTGCCCCTCCCTCCCCCCGGACTGTGCCAGAGCCCCCGAATCAGCTGCTCCTTTAACCCCGTCCTGTCTGAGCGAAGGGCAGACGCCCTCGGACGACCTACACGCAGAGGCGGGGCCAAGTCCAAAGCTGAACCCCAGGAGCTGTGCGAACAAAGAGGAGAGGGGGAGGTCTCTCCCAGCAGCCTGAAAAGCAGCGGATTAAAGCTCCACAATCAACTTGAAGTGCCCTGCATCTGTGGAAAACCTGAATAGAGAGCGAAATATCCCAAGTTGAGAAGGTGGACTTTGGGAACAAGATATACTATTATTTTCCCCTTTTTTCTTTTTGTGAGTATGTATGTGTGTGCTGCTGTGTGAGATTTTATCTGTATAGCTTTATTTTCACCGGGTCTAGGGTTAGACTGACCCGTTTTTTGTTTTTTGTTTTTTAATAGAAATTTTTCTTCTTAATAATTATTATTTTGTAGTTGTTGTTGTTTGTTTGCTTGTTTGTTTTGTGGTATGCAGGCATCTCACTGTTGTGGCGTCTCCCGTTGCGGGGCACAGGCTCCGGATGCGCAGGCCCAGCGGCCATGGCTCACGGGCCCAGCCACTCCGCGGCATGTGGGATCTTCCCAGACAGGGGCACGAACCCGTGTCCCCTGAATCGGCAGGTGGATTCTTAACCACTGCGCCACCAGAAAAGCCCTATTATTTATTTTAATAAATATATTTTATCCTACTTTATTTTGTCTTCTCCTTTTCTTTCTTCCTTTCTTCCCTCCTTTCTTCCCTCCTTCCCTCCTTTCTTCCTTCCTTCCTCCCTTCCTTCCTCCCTTCTTTCCTCCCTTCCTTCCTTCCTTTCTTCCTCCCTTCCTTCCTCTCTTCTTTCCTCTCCTCCTTCCTTTCTTCCTTTCTCCTTTCCTCTCTTCCTCCCTCCCTTCCTTTCTTCCTCCCTCCCTTCCTTTCTTCCTTCCTTCCTTCCCTCCCTCCATCCTTCCTTCCTTCCTTCCTTCCTTTCTTTCCTTTCTATATTTTCTCCCTTTTATTTTGAGCCATGTGGATTAAAGGCTCTTGGCGCTCCAGCCAGGAGTCAGGGATATGTCTCTGAGGTGGGAGAACCAACCTCAGGACACTGGTCCACAAGAGACCTCCCAGTTACACACAATATCAAATGGCAAAAATCTCCCAGAGATCTCCATTCAACACCAAGACCCCGCTTCACTCAAGGACCAGCAACGAACAGTGCTGGACACCTTATGCCCAACAAAGAGCAAGACAGGTCTACAGCTCCATCCATTAGCAGAGAGGCTGCCTAAAATCATAATAAGGCTACCAACATCCCAAAACACACCACCAGACGTGGACCTGCCCATCAGAAATACAAGATCCAGCCTCATCCACCAGAACAGAGGCACTAGTCCCCCCAACCAGGAAACCTACTCCACCCACTGAACCAAACTTAGCCATTGGGGACAGCCACAAAAACAGCGGGAACTGCGAACCTGCAGCCGGCAAAAAGGAGACCCCAAACACAGTAAGATAAGCAGAATGAGAAGACAGAAAAACACACAGCAGATGAAGGAGCAAGATAAAAACACACCAGACCTAACAAATGAAGAGGAAATAGGCAGTCTACCTGAAAAAGAATTCAGAATAATGATAGTAAAGATGATTCAAAATCTTGGAAATAGAATAGACAAATTGCAAGAAACAGTTAACAAGGACCTAGAAGAAATAAAGAGGAAGCAAGCAACGATGAGCAACACAATAAATGAAATGAAAAATACTCTAGATGGGCTCAGTAGCAGAATAACTGAGGCAGAAGGACGGATAAGTGGCCTGGAAGATAAAATAGTGGAAATAACTACTGCAGAGCAGAATAAAGAAAAAAGAATGAAAAGAACTGAGGACAGTCTCAGAGACCTCTGGGACAACATTAAACGCACCAACATTCGAATTATAGGGGTCCCAGAAGAAGAAGAGAAAAAGAAAGGGACTGAGAAAATATTTGAAGAGATTATAGTTGAAAACTTCCCTAATATAGGAAAGGAAGTAGTCAATCAAGTCCAGGAAGCAGAGAGAGTCCCATACAAGATAAACCCAAGGATAAACATGCCACAACACATAATAATCAAACTGTCAAAAATTAAATACAAAGAAAACATATTAAAGGCAGCAAGGGAAAAACAACTAATAACACACAAGGGAATCCCCATTAGGTTAACATCTGACCTTTCAGCAGAAACTCTACAAGCCAGAAGGGAGTGGCAGGACATACTTTAAGTGATGAAGGAAAAAAACCTACAACCAAGATTACTCTACCCAGCAAGGATCTCATTCAGATTTGATGGAGAAATTAAAAGCTTTACAGACAAGCAAAAGCTGAGAGAGTTCAGCACCACCAAACCAGCTTTACAACAAACACTAAAGGAACTTTTCTAGGCAAGAAACACAAGAGAAGGAAAAGACCTACAAGAACAACCCGAAAAAATTAAGTAAAAGGTAATAGGAACATACATATCGATAATTACCTTAAATGTAAA
>NC_041226.1:30679722-30680991 GCF_002837175.3 Physeter macrocephalus | reverse complement strand
CTACAGCCAGCATTGTTCTCAATGGTGAAAAACTGAAAGCATTTCCACTAAGATCAGGAACAAGACAAGGTTGCCCACTCTCACCACTCTTATTCAACATAGTTTTGGAAGTTCTAGCCACAGCAATCAGAGAAGAAAAAGAAATAAAAGGAATCCAAATAGGAAAAGAAGAAGTAAAGCTGTCACTGTTTGCAGATGACATGATACTATACATAGAGAATCCTAAGGAGGCTACCAGGAAACTACTAGAGCTAATCAATGAATTTGGTAAAGTAGCAGGATACAAAATTAATGCACAGAAATCTCTGGCATTCTTATACACTAATGATGAAAAATCTGAGAGTGAAATTAAGAAAACACTCCCATTTACCATTGCAACAAAAAGAATAAAATATCTAGGAATAAACCTACTTAAGGAGACAAAAGACCTGTATGCAGAAAATTATAAGACACTGATGAAAGAAATTAAAGATGATACAAATAGGTGGAGAGATATACCATGTTCTTGGATTGGAAGAATCAACATTGTGAAAATGACTCTACTACCCAAAGCAATCTACAGATTCAATGCAATCCCTATCAAACTACCACTGGCATTTTTCACAGAAGTAGAACAAAAAATTTCACAATTTGTATGGAAACACAAAAGACCCCGAATGGCCAAAGCAATCTTGAGAACGAAAAATGGAGCTGGAGGAATCAGGCTCCCTGACTTCAGATTATACTACAAGGCTACAGTAATCAAGACAGTATGGTACTGGCACAAAAACAGAAATATAGATCAATGGAACAGGATAGAAAGCCCAGAGATAAACCCACACACATATGGTCACCTTATCTTTGATAAAGGAGGGAAGGATATACAGTGGAGAAAAGACAGCCTCTTCAATAAGTGGTGCTGGGAAAACTGGACAGTGACATGTAAAAGTATGAAATTAGAACACTCCCTAACACCACACAGAAAAATAAACTCTAAATGGGTCAAAGACCTAAATATAAGGCCAGACACTATCTAACTCTTAGATGAAACATAGGCAGAACACTCTATGACATAAATCACAGCAAGATCCTTTTTGACCCATCTCCTAGAGAAATGGAAATAAAAGCAAAAATAAACAAGTGGGACCTAATGAAACTTAAAAGCTTTTGTACAGCAAAGGAAACCATTAAAAAGATGAAAAGAACAACTTTCAGAATGGGAGAAAATATTTGCAAATGAAGCAACTGACAAAGGATTAATCTCCAAAATTTACAAGCAGCTCATGCAGC
>NC_041226.1:30628106-30677373 GCF_002837175.3 Physeter macrocephalus | reverse complement strand
AAAAAAAGATGAAAAGACAATCCTCAGAATGGCAGAAAATATTTGCAAATGAAGCAACTGACAAAGGATTGATCTCCAAAATATGCAAGCAGCTCATGCACCTCAATATCAAAAAAACAAATAACCCATACAAAAATGGGCAGAAGACCTAAACAGACATTTCTCCAAAGAAGACATACAGATTGCCAACAAACACATGAAAGGATGCTCAACATCACTAATATTTAGAGAAATGCAAATCAAAACCACAATGATGTATTACCTCACACTGGTCAGAAAGGCCATCATTAGAAAATCTACAAACAGTAAATGCTAGCGAGGATGTGGAGAAATAGGAACCCTCTTTCACTGTTGGTGGGGATGTAAATTGATACAGCCACTATGGAGAACAGTATAGAGACTCCTTAAAAAAGTAAAAATAGAGTTACCATACGACCCAACCATCTCACTACTGTGCATATACCCTGAGAAAACCATAATTCAAAACGAGTCATGTACCAAAATATTCATCGCAGCACTATTTACAATAGCCAGCACATGGAAGCAACCAAAATGTCCATCAACAGATGAATGGATAAAGAAGATGTGGCACATATATACAAAGAAATATTACTCAGCCATAAAAAGAAATGAAATTGAGTTATTTGTAGTTAGTTGAATGGACCTAGACTCTGTCATACAGTGTGAGGTAAGTCAGAAAGAGAAAAACAAATACCATATGCTAACACTATATATATGGAATTAAAAAAAATAGTTCTGATGAACCTAGGGGTAGATTAGGAATAAAGAGGTAGACATAGAATATGGACTTGAGGACACAGGGAGGGGGAAGTGTAAGCTGGGATGAAGTGAGAGAGTAGCATTGACATATATACATTACCAAAGGTAAAATAGTTAGCTAGTGGGAAGGAGCTGCATCGCATAGGGAGATCAGATCTGTGCTTTGTGACCACCTAGAGGGGTGGAATTGGGAGGGTGGGAGGGAGGTGCAAGAGGGAGGTCATGTGGCAATATATGTATACATACAGCTGATTCACAACAAGGAAACTAACACAACATTGTAAAGCAATTATACTGCAATTTAACTGTTTTAAAAAATTAAAAATATAAGTCTTTAGGTGTCCAAAATATGTGAAACTGTTTCAATATAGAAACTAAATCATATACTACTTCTTTATCCTAACATTATGTAAATAATGTTGGAAGAGTATTTATTTATTTATTTACTTACTTACTTACTTACTTACTTACTTATTTACTTTTTTAGTGGCATTTGGCAGTCAGTGGAGGTCAATATATGTATGCATCTGCCACATTTAACTGAATGCCCCGTACAAATTTTATTAAGTACTTAAAATGGCAATGGTCGTTTCAGGCTTCCAGCATGAGAAATAATAGTTTGGGGGAGTCTTTTTGGCCCAGGGAAATTTTCCTCTGATTCCTCTATTAAAGGTGGGAAGGGAGTAGGGCTGATTCAGGGATCAAGCCTGATTCTGATTCTGTGGCTTGGCATGTGACATCCTAGTCCCCTAACAGGGATGGAACCCATGTCCTCTGCAGTGGAAGCACAGAGTTTTAACCACTGGACAGGGAGGGAAGTCCCTGGAAGCATATTTATTTTAAAATAATATTTATAAACCAAACTAAAGATATAGCTTCCTCCCTTCCCCACAAAATGTAATTAAAATGGTGGATTGTCTACTACAAATGTAAACAAACACTTTTTCTTATGAGATAGTCACTTATTTCATTGGCAAAAGATGGAAAGTTGTACACAATATATTTTTCCCATTAGCTGTCAATACTAAAAAGAGAACGCGGCCAAGTGTGTAGAGGAGAACCAGACAATTTGGAGTAGATATGTCTTTCAATATCTAACAGTGAGGGCTTCAAGTAGGATTAAGGGGGCTAACAAGAGGGCTTCATTTGTGGTGCAGTGGTTAAGAATTCGCCTGCCAATGCAGGGGACATGGATTCGATTCCTGGCCTGGGAAGATCCTACATGCCACAGAGCAACTAAGCCTGTGCACCACCACTACTTACCCTGCACTCTAGAGACTGCAAACCACAACTATTGAGGCTGCATGCCACAACTACTGAAGCCTGTGCACATAGACCCCATGCTCTGCACTAAGGGAAGCCATGACAATGAGAAGCCCACGCACAAAAACAAAGTGTAGCCCCTGCTTGCCACAACTAGAGAAAACCTGCACACAGCAATGAAGACACAACACAGCCAATAATGAAAACAAATAAATAGGGGGGACCTTCAAGATGGCGGAGGAGTAAGATATGGAGATCACCTTCTTCCCCACAAATAAATCACAAATACATCTACATGTGGAACAACTCCTATAGAACACATACTGAATGCTGGCAGAAGAACTCAGACTTCCCAAAAGCCAAGAAACTCCCGATGTACCAAGGGCAAAGCAGAGGATTCCCACACAGAGGATTGTAGAGGACCAGCACTCACTAGCCTGAGAGGCTTGTCTGCTCACCCACCTGGGTGGTGGGGTCTGGGAACTGAGGTGCAGGCTTTGGAGGTCAGCACCCAGATTGAGGACTGGGGCTGGCTGTGTGAACACAGCCTGAAGGGGGCTAGTGTGCCACAGCTAGCTGGGAAGAAGTCCAGGAAAAAGTCTGGAGCTCTCTAAGAAGCAAGAGACCACATTTTGGGGTGAGTGAGAAGGGATGATTCAGAGCATCACCTAAACAAGGTCCAGAGATGCACATGAGCTGCAGCTATCAGCATGGACACCAGAGACGGGCATGATATGCTAAGGCTGCTGCTGCAGCCACCAAGAAGTCTGGGGGAAAGCACAGGTCACCATCCACATCTCCCCTCCTGGGAGCCTGTGCAGACTGCCACTGCCAGGGTTCCGTGATCCAGGGACAACTTCCCCAGGAGCACACAGGGTGTGCTTCAGGCTAGTGGAATGTCACTCCATCTTCTGCCACTACAGGCTCGCTGGGCATTCTGTACATCTCCCTCTCCCCCTGGTTTGAGTAAGCTAAAGCCCCCTAATCAGCTGCTCCTTTAACTCCCTCCTGTCTGGGTGAAGATCAGATGCCAGAGGGTAACCTACATGCAGAGGTGGGGCCAAATCCAAAGCTGAACCCCAGGAACTGTGCAAAGAAGAGAAAGGGAAATTTCTCTGTGCAGCCTCAGGAGCAGCAGATTAAATCTCCACAATCAACTTGATGTACCTTGCATATGTGCAATACCTGAATAGACAAACAGTCATCCCAAAATTGAGGCAGTAGGTTTTGGGAGCAACCACTGACTTGGGGTTTGCTTTCTGCCTCTAATCTGTTTCTGGTTTTATGTTTATCTTAGTTTAATATTTAGAGCTTATTATCATTGGTATATTTGTTTATTGATTTGGTTGCTCTCTTCCTTTATATACATATATATATTTTTCCTTCTTTTTCTCTTTTTATGAATGTGTATGTGTCTTTGTGTAATTTTGTCTGTGTAGTTTTGCTTTTACCATTTGTCCTAGAATTCTATCTGTCCATTTTTATTTTTTTAGTATAGTTTTAAACACTTGTTATCATTGGTGGATTTGTTTATTGGTTTAGTTGCCATCCTCTTTCTTTACTTTCTTACTTCTTTTTATTTTAATAAGATATTTTTATATTTTATTTTGATTATTTTATTTTAATAAATTTATTTTTTCTTTCTTTATTATTTTTCTCCCTTTTCTTCTGAGCTGTGTGGCTGAAAGGGTCTTGGTGTTCCGCCCAGATGTCAGGCCTGAGCCTCTTAGATTGGAGAGCCGAATTCAGGACATTGGTCCACCAGACACCTCCCAGCTCCATGTAATATCAATGGGTGAGAGCTCTCCTAGAGATCTGTCTCAATGCTAAGACCTAGCTCCACTCAACGACAAGCAAGCTCCAGTGCTGAAAACCCCATCACAAACAATTTACAAGACAGAAAAACCACCCCACCCATTAGCAGAGAGGCTGCCTAAATCATAATAAGTTCACAGACACCCCAAAACACACCAACAGATGCAGTCCTACCCAACAGAAAGACAAGATCTAGCCTCATCCACCAGAACACAAGCACCAGTCCCCTCCACCAGGAAGCCTAGACAACTCACTGAACCAACCTTACTCACTGGGGGCAGATACCAAATACAATGGGAACTACAAACCTGAGGCCTGCAAAAAGGAGACCCCAAACACAGTAAGTTAAGCAAAATGAGAAGACAGAGAAATACACAGCAGATGATGGAGCAAGGTAAAAACTCACGAGACAAAATAAATGATGAGGATATAGGCAGTCTACCTGAAAAACAATTCAGAGTAATGATAGTAAAAGTGATCCAAAATCTTGGAAATAGAATGGAGAAAATAAAACAAACGTTTAACAAGGACCTAGAAGAACTAAAGAGCAAGCAAACAATGACGAACAATACAATAAAGGAAATTAAAATTTCTCCAGAAGGAATCAATAGCAGAATAACTGAGGCAGAAGAACAGATAAGTGACCTGGAAGATAAAAGAGTGGAAATAACTACTGCAGAACAAAATAAAGAAAAAAGAATGAAAAGAATTGTGGACAGCCTCAGAGACCACTGGGACAACATTAAACACAACATCATTCAAATTATAGGGGTCAAAGAGGAAGAAGAGAAAAAGAAAGGGACTGAGAAAATATTTGAAGAGATTATACTTGAAAACTCTCCTAATAAGGGAAAGGTAATAGTCAATGAAATCCAGGAAGCACAGAGTGTCCCATACGGAATAAATCCTAGGAGAAACATGACAAGACACATATTAATCAAACTATCAAAAATTAAATACAAAGACAATATTAAAAGCAGCAAGGGAAAAGCAACAAATAACATACAACAGAATCCCCATAAGTTTAACAGCTGATCTTCCAGCAGAAACTCTGTAAGCCAGAAGGGTGTGGCAGGACATGTTTAAAGTGATGAAAGGGAAAAACCTACAACCAAGATTACTCTACCAAGAAAAGTCTCATTCATATTTGATGGAGTAATTTAAACTTTTAAAGACAAGCAAAAGTGAGGAGAATTCATCACACTCAAACCAGATTTACATGAAAATGCCAAAGCAACTTCTTTAGGCAGGAAACACGAGCAAGAAAAGACCTACAAATACAAACTCAAAGCAATTAAGAAAATGTTAATAGCAACATACATATTGATAATTACCTTAAATGTAAATGGATTAAATGCTCCAACCAAAGAAATAGACTGGCTGAATGGATACAAAAACAAGGCCTGTATATACCCTGTCTACAAGAGACCCACTTCAGACCTAGGAACACATACAGACTGAAAGTGAGGGGAGGAAAATATATATTCCATGCAAATGGTAAACAAAAGAAAGCTGGAGTAGCAATTCTCGTATGAGACAAAATAGACTTTAAAATAAAGACTATTACAAGAGACAAAGAAGGACACTACATAATGATCAAGGGATCAATCCAAAAAGAAGATATAAATATTGTAAATATTTATGCACCCAACATAGGAACACCTCAACACATAAGGCAAATGCTAACAGTCATAAAAGGGGAAATCAACAGTAACACAAGCTAAAGTCCACAAGTAGTGGACTTTAATGCCCCACTTTCACCAATGGAAAGAGCATCCAAAATGAAAATAAATAGGGAAAAACAAGCTTTAAATAATATATTAAACAAGATGGACTTAATTGATATTTATAGGACATTGAATCCAAAAAAAGAAACAGAATACACTTTCTTCTCAAGTGCTCATTGAGCATTCTCCAGGATAGACCATATCATGGGTCACAAATCAAGCTTTGGTAAATTTAAGAAAATTGAAATTGTGTCAAGTAACTTTTCTGAGTACAACACTATGAGATTTGATATCAATTATGGGAAAAAAAACAGTAAAACTACAAACACAAGGAGGCTATACAGTACACTACTAATTAACTAAGAGATAACTGAAGAAATCGAAGAGGAAAGAAAAAAAAAAAAACCTGGAAATAAATGACAATGAAAACATGACAAACCAAACCCTATGAGATGCAGCAAAAGCAGTTCTAAGAGGGAATTTTATACCAAGACAATCGTACCTCAAGAAAGGAGAAACATCTCAAAGAAACAACCTAAACTTACACCTAAAACAATTACAGAAAGAAGAAGAAGAACAACAACAACAGAAAACCCAGAGTTATCAGAAGGAAAGAAATCTTAAAGATCAGACCAGAAATAAATGAAAAAGAAATGAAGGAAACAATATCAAAGACTAATAAAACGAAAAGCTGGGCCTTTGAGAAGATAAACAATTTTGATAACCATTAGCCAGACTAATCAAGAAAAAAAGGGAGAAGACTCAAATCAATAGAATTAGAAATGGAAAAGGAGAAGTAACAACTGACACTGCAGAAATACAAAGGATCATGAGAGATTACTACACGCAACTATATGCCAATAAAATGGACAACCTGGAACAAATGGAAAATTATTAGAAAAGCACAACCTTCTGAATCTGAATCAGGAAGAAATAGAAAATATGAACAGCCCAATCACAAGAACTGAAATTGAAACTGTGATTAAAAATCTTCCAAGAAACCAAAGCCCAGAACCAGATGGTTTCACAGGTGAATTCTTTCAAACATTTAGTGAACAGCTAAGACCTGTCCTTCTCAAACTCTTCCAAAATATAGCAGAGAGAGGAAAACTTCCAAACTCATTCTACAAGGCCATCATCTCCCTGATAGCAAAACCAGACAAAATTGTCACACACACAAAAAAACTGCAGGCCAATATCACTGATGAACATACATGGAAAACCCTCAACAAAATACTAGCAAACAGATTCCAACAGCATATTAAAAGGATCATACACCATGACCAAGTGGGGTTTATCCCAGGAATGCAAGGTTTCTTCAATATATCCAAATCCATCAATGTGATACACCATATTAAGAAGTTGATGGATAAAAAACATATGATCATCTCAATACATGCGGAAAAATTTTTGACAAAATTCAACACCAATTTACAATTAAAAACCCTATAGACGGAACTTACTTCAATAACATAAAGGCCTTATATGACAAACACACAGCCAACATTGTTCTCAAGGGTGAAAAACTGCAACAATTTCCACTAAGATCCAGAGCAAAAAAAGGTTGCCCACTCTCATCACTATTATTCATAATAGTTTTGGAAGTTTTAGGCACAACACTCAAAGAAGAAAAAGAAATAAAAAGAATCCAAATTGGAAAATAAGAAGTAAAAATACCACTGTTAGCAGATGACATCCTACTATACATAGGGAATCTTAAGGATGCTCCTAGAAATTACTAGGAATAATCAATGAATTTAGTATAGTAGCAGGACACAAAATTAATGCACAGAAATCTCTCACATTCCTATACACTAATGATGAAAAATCTGAAAGAGAAATTAAGAAGACACTCCCATTTACCATTGCAACAAAAAAGAATAAAATACCTAGGAATAAACCTACGTAAGGAGATGAGAGACCTGTGTGCAGAAAATTATAAGACACTGACAAAAGAAATTGAAGATGATACAAACAGATGGAGAGATATACCATGTTCTTGGATTGGAAGAATCTACATTGTGAAAATGATTATACTACCCAAAGCAATCTACAGATTCAATGCAATCCCGATCAAACTACCAATGGCATTTTTCACAGATATAGAACAAAAAAAAAATTTCACAATTCATATGGAGACACAAAAAACCCCAGATAGCCAAAGCAATCTTGAGAAAGAAAAATGGGGCTGGAGTACTCAGTCTCCCTGACTTCAGAGTATACTACTAAGCTACAGTCATCAAGACAGCATGGTACTGGCACAAAAACAGAGATATAGATCAATGGAACAGGATAGAAAGCCCAGAGATAAACCCACACACATATGGTAACCTTGTCTTTGATAAAGAAGGCAAGAATATGCAATGGAGAAAACACAGCCTCTTCAATAAGTTGTGCTAGGATAACTCAACAACTTCATGTAAAAGAATGAAATTAGAACACTCCTTAACACCGTACCCAAAAATAAACTCAAAATGCATTAAAGACCTAAATGGAAGGCCAGACACTGTAAAACTCTTAGAGGAAAGCATAGGCAGAACACTCTATGACATAAATTATAGCAAGATCCTTTTTGACCCATCTCCTAGAGAAATGGAAATAAAAACAAAAATAAACAAATGGGGTCTAATTATGCTTAAAAGCTTTTGCTCAGGGGCTTCCCTGGTGGCGCAGTGGTTGAGAGTTCGCCTGCCGATGCAGGGCACATGGGTTCATGCCCTGGTCCAGGAAGATCCCACATGCCGCAGAGCGGCTGGGCCCATGAGTCATGGCCGCTGAGACTGTGCGTCCGGAGCCTGTGCTCCACAATGAGAGAGGCCACAACAGTAAGAGTCCCACGTACGGCAAAAAAAAAAAAAAAAAAAAAAAGCTTTTGCACAGCCAAGAAAACCATTAAAAAGACAAAAAGACAACCCTTAGACTGAGAGAAAATATTTGCAAATGAAGCAACTGACAAAGGATTAATCTCCAAAATATCAAGCAGCTCACACAGCTCAATATCAATAAAACAAACAATCCAATCCAAAAATGGGTAGATGACCTAAATAGGAATTTCTCCAACGAAGCCAACAAACACGTGAAAGGATACCCAATATCACTAGTCATTAGAGCAATGCAAATCAAAACTACATTGAGGTATCACCTCACACCAGTCAGAAGGCCATCATCAAAAAGTCTACAAAAAATAAATGCTTGAGAGGATGTGGAGAAGAGGGATCCCTCTTGCACTGTTGGTGGGAATATAAATTGATACAACCACTATGGAGAACAGTATGGGGCTTCCTTAAAAAACTAAAAATAGAACTACCACACAACCTAACAATCGCACTACTGGGCATATACCCTGAAAAAAACATAATTCAAAAAGAGTCTTGTACCACAACGTTCATTGCAGCTCTAATTACAATAGCCAGGACATGGAAGCAACATAAGTGTCCATCAACAGCAGAATGGACAAAGAAGATGTGACACATATATACAATGGAATATTAGCCATATAAAGTAACAAAATTGAGTTATTTTGTAGTGAGTTGGATGGTCTTAGAGACTGTCATACAGACTGAAGTAAGTCAGAAAGAGAAAAACAAATACCATTTGCTAACACATATACATGGAATCTAAAAAAAAAAAAAAAAAAAAAAAAATGGTTCTGAAGAACCTAAGGGCAGGACCAGAATAAAGATGCAGATGTAGAGAATGGACTTGAGGACATAGGGAGGGGGAAGTGTAAGCTGGGACGAAGTGAGAGTGTGGCATGGACATATATACACTACCAATGTAATATAGATAGCTAGTGAGAAACAGCCACATAGCCCAGGGAGATCATCTCAGTGCTTTGTGTTCACCTAGATGGGTGGGATAGGGAGGGTGGCATGGAGATGCAAGAGGGAAGGGATTTGGGGATATATGTATATGTATAGCTGGTTCACTTTGTTATACAGCAGAAACTAATACACCATTGTAAAGCAATTATACTCCAATAAAGATGTTAAAAAAATAATCTGGAGAAGGGTGATGAAGTAGAGATATAGTTAAAACTATAACCATGAGTTGATAATTATTGACCTGAGTGATGAATATAAGGGGGTTCAGTATTCTCTCTTAGTGTCTACTTTTGTATATTTACAAGATTTTCTCTAAAATAGTTTTTTTTAATGTTTTTGATTAGAGAAAGTACTGTGCATGTGTTCTAATAGCGTCACAATGAGAGCTCCCATTACGCTTTTCTGGTTACATTTCTCTCCTGCCTTTTCCATCAGAAATACTAAAATAGGAGCCACACATTCTACATGATCAACTTCACATTCCTCCTTCAAATGTTATTTAGCTATCTGAGTAAAATCAGTTTAAAATTAAAAAATAAACAAAAAAAACCTACAAAAAACAAAACAAAACAAAAAAACAAATACATAAATAAATTTATTTTTTAAAAAGGGTGGGTGCAAAGGAGGAAACTGGGATTCATTTCCTGCTTGGTGCCAAATAAACAAATAGATGCCAAGGTCTTTACTGGGGCCACTCCTTTTCCAAATCAGAGGAAATTGTTTTACAGAAAGTTTTCATGTTCCCACTGCTTCACTGTCCCCTATGAAGACAGGTGTTCAAGATATCTAACTAGTTTTGTCTTTTTTGGTAGTTTTTCCAGAAAATCATTTTTCTACTATTGTCTTAAAACAAAATTGATTCTTACAAAGCATAGTGCAAAAATACATATTCAAATGTTATTTAATGTGTGTGTTATACTGAAATATTTCTGGATTTCTTTCTGAGAGACCTACTTGCATGAATTCTACTAAATGAAGTATAAATATTCAAAGCTATGCCTTTTATAATGTAAAGCTGATAACTAAAATACTTCTATCTTATACACTTCAACTGTAGTTATTTTCTCTTTAAAAGTTAATTCGTTTCAAAAAAAATCCACTCATTTTTATATACTACCTAACTGTTCACCGAAGCTGTTTATGATTTCCTCCGACGTGTTTCTGAGTATATTATTAACTAGCATTATTCTTCTAATAGGGAAGACATATTTTAGGATTTTAAAATGTTGCTAAAAGTAGCTAAATATTATAAATTAAGCATTTCAAGGCTGTAAAAATGATCATGTGATTCTTGAAAATTCTTCCTCCTTTGCAGCACTGGTTACCTCCTCACATGAAATCCTATCATCACATCTAGAGACTGAAAGATATGAGCATAGCACTTTTGAAATGATACTTTCATTAAAAAGGTTTCTTAGAAGAGTCTTATCTCTAACTTAATATTTATATAATTCTTTTTTGGTCTTCTGCTGACTCTCTTCACCTTTGGTTTTTGTGTTATCACTTTGTCTTCAACAACCTCATGCTTAACTATTTGCTTGTTTCCAGTCATCTTTCAGATTCTTTTTCCTTAGCGCTATGACCTGAAATTTTTTGTTCCTCCCAAAATCCATGTGTTGAAACCTAATGCCCAAAGTGATGGTATTAGTAGGTGGACTTTTGGGAGGTGATTATTTCATGAGGGTGGTGTCTTCATAAATGGAATTAGTGCTCTTAGAAAAGAAACCCTGGCCATCTCCCTTGTCCCTTCTGTCATGTAAGGATATAAGGATATAAGGAGAGGTAAGCAGTCTGTAGCCTGGAAGAGGGTTCTCACCAGAGCCCAAACATAATGGCATTCTGGTCTTGGAATTCCAGCCTCTGGGAAGTTAAAAAAAATAAAAAATCACTACATTTACCTTTAAGTGAGGAATGACTTAAAAATACTGCATATGACCAATAGCATCTTACAGTCAAGGATTGGAAATGGTGAATCCTGAAACTGGGAGACCAGAAATGAGGCTTTTGAAATATTCTAGAAGAGATCATTTTCCTTTAAATAAGTAAGTGATTTGGGGATAGAAAGGAGGACAGAATACAACGGCAATATATTTTTGCTGTTTATAAACACCCAGTTTATGTCATTTTTTTTTTAGTAATCTGAACAGACTAAGACACTGCTTTTTACCATTGCACGGTTTTCAGAGCTCTGCCTTTTGGTTTATTCTCTTCTTATGCTATAGTCACCATGTGACAATTACCCACATGCCTACAAATTATGCTGTTACTCTAACTCAGCAGTTGCCAACAAGGGATGGTTTTTCTCCTCCCTGCAAGGGACATTTTGCAATGCTTATAGACACTTTTAGTTACCACAACCAGAAGGCAGTGCTACTGGCACCTAGTGGGTTGAGGCCTGGGAAGATACCAAACATCCTATAATATATAGAATATCCCCCCACTACAAAGAATTATCTGGTCACAAATGTCATTGTGCTAAGGTTGCTATAGTTAGAGTTGTTACAAATTTCTAACTCACATGTTATAAGCATGAAAGGAGCGCATTACAATTACCTTGGAAACCTTAGCAACTACTAAGTTAAATGTGTCTAACCTTAGACTCATGGTTAGAAACCTCAAGTTTTTCTAAAATTTTAGCACCCAAATCATGAATATTATACCAATTATCTCATCTTATATCCTACCCACAAACAAGTAATAAAGCCTCCAAATTATAACTTTCTAAGTGTTTATAATATTCCATCCTCCTCTCTATCTCCAAATCACTTATGCATTTAAAGGAAAATTATCTCTTTCTAGAATATTAAAAAAAACTCATTTCTAGTCTCCCAGTTTCAGGCTTCACCAGTTTCAGGCTTCACCATTTTCAGTCCTTGACCTTAAGATGTTATTGGTCACATGAAATATTTTTATGTCATTCCTCATTTCAAGTTAAATGTATTGATTTTTTTTTTTTTTTACTTCCCATACAGGTCCACTTATAATGTCAGAGCTCCTTAACTGTCTGACTTTAATTCCCGTCACTTATTTGAATACAATTCTTGCTCCAACAATGCTGAAGTACTTGTGAATATACAGTATTTTATCAAACTTTTCTATATTGGTAAATAGTTTGTCCTCTGTCCTCTCTTGTTTCCTCAGCGAAAGGATATGTATCCTTTAAAATTTGGCCAGAATTCTGCCCACTCAATAATTTTCCACTGGATCAGTCAGGTTGGATTTTTCTATCCTCCTGCCCCAATATTAATACATATCTCTACTTTGATAATCATCTTATTATTCTGAAACTTCTAAACTAATTGTTTCTTTCATTCATTTTTCCTCTGACTTTGAGCACATGTCAGAAAAATAAATTTCAATCATTCCCAAAATATTTACCTCATAATGAAACACTAAAAAAGTTACTATCAAATCCATGTTCCAAAATCTGAGGAAAACAAATTAATGTACCAGTCTTCTCATGTATTGCTGACCCCTGGACCAATTAACTTAAGTCCCAGGATGAGTATCATACGTGAAACCATTAGCTCTTTGGAAAATATATGAATGGAAAGGACTAATTGAAGAAGGTAGTGTGTTCTTGGAGGAAAAATTGCTAAATATCTACTTTAATGGTCTCTTTCTAGGCAGAATTCCATTATGTTTCTAAGTTGAAATTCCCTAAATCGTCCCATTTAAAATGGCGCTTGATTAATGAAGAAGAAAGAAAAAATAAAAAGAAAACATTTTTTCTGTCTTCATTTCTTTCACTGAATTGTTTAGCTCTTAAAACCACCCTCCCCTCCCCCATGATGGTGATAAAATCTACCAAATTATAGAAATATTTAGGTTCAGTTGGACACCAGATCCATTTCACACAACATATCTGTTAGAGCCCCTTTTTAGGGAGATTGGAGTAAAATGGAAATATGAGTGAGGAGTTTTCTGTTTAGCATAAATGATACTGAGAATTTTCCTACTGTGGTTCTGATTATTGAATAATATTAGGCTGATCTCATACATTGGTTGGCAGAATCTTCTTGTTAATAATCTTAACCAGTGTCCTTCCCTTCTCCATTTTCAAATAGCCATTTTATCTACTAAAGGACTACATTCTGTATGTAAATTTAGGACTGTTCCACCAGTGCTATCTTCCCTGGCATTCAAATAGAACATTGTCCTGAAGTCCCCTGTTTAGAAAGTCACTAGCTTTAGTCTTTTCCATGTCTAGTCAATTATTCCTCTCCATGAGGAAAGGAACAAAGGATAATTCAGTGACACCTGCTCCTAACCTAAAAATTATCAGTATTAGTTCTCTCATACTAATTAAAGACAATTCAGGTGAAACACTGATTAAAAATACAGAATTATTATTATTAACAACATAAGGCCTAAGTGAATAATATGTCCTTGACTTTTTCCTGCAATGAATATGGATATATGTTATGAAAGAAATATTTTTAAGAAATGGTAACCTCATAAGAATGAGTATGGTAAAATTATCTCTGAGTGTGTCTTTTGACAGTTTTTACTAATTTAACTGTTCATGTTACTATAAATAATTTGTTCAGATTCATTAAAATTATGACTATTATCATTTTCATGCATTTATAAACATATCAATCCTACAACCTATGTTTGACAGCTTAATTAAGGAGGGTAGGATCATAAAAAGCCATGTTACATATAATGAATTTTGAAAACTGCAAACGAAAAAAGTCATGAATAAATAAAGTAACTCTGATGATCTGGATAATATTTATGTTTTTGTTTCTTTTTTTGCACTGCTTGGAAGATATGTTTGACATATCTTGAAGAAGCAGAAACATCACTGTGAATAACCATCAGGTAAAGCAGTTCTTTTATCCTATTAGGAGGTCTATGAAAGACATGAAAAGACAAGAAAAATAATTTTAGGTTGAAGAGAAAATGAACATGGTGTTACCATCTGCTTTGAAAGGAAGCCACATATATAAGAGTAAAAATCCATTTGATGATGATACCCTGTAAGAAACTGGAATAATAAAATTCTATTTCCTAAAGACAAAACACAGAGATGCTTAAGAAAATTGGAAAATGCCAAGCAGACTGGCAGCAAACAAGACAGACATATTGTCTATGTTAAAAACAGAGTTTTACAGTGATAAATCTCTTCAAATAAATTTGCTTAAAATATGATGCATGGAATCCATAAATTATCCTATATTACTCATCGTAAAGAATATAACTATATATTTTGAGTCAGTAACTATTTTAAAGAATGTACTTTGTAGTTAAATTCAAGAGTTTTCTGTTTTTGGTAAATAATACTTTATCGCATATAGTTAATTTATATCACATTGTAGTAGAGTCTGACTCCATTTTTGATGTTTGACTGCTGACCGACTTCAAGCCCCATCACACCTTTTTGCCTTTCTTTCCCACATCTAGGTAAGCTGGTAAGGGAGCCCGGGTGCTCCCTCCTTGGCACCTGTGGGAAGTTAAAACTATTCAAGCCCCTGCAAACTGAATTCAGGTCAGCCCCACCTTGTAACTGCAATAAGAGCCAAAGCCGGTTACCCTTCCCTGCTCTCTCAAATCATTTTCAGAGCAGCTTAAGAGCCCATCCTGCTCTCCCCAGGAAACCTTATATGTGAGTAATCTCTTTATACTTTCTTGGTTAGTGTGTGGTATCATCAGTTCTGACATTTGAACCTAATTTTTCATGGCAGTACTTCATACCACCTGTGTAGGGCAACTATAAAATACTTCATTATACGAATTCATGTGTAAAATAATTCATATGAAATAATATGGTAGAAGTTACAGATTACAGAAAATATCCTAATGTAATCTAGCTCATAAATGTTAACCTAATAAAATATTGTAGTTTAGGCTTATTATACAATGAAGTTAGTACTTTCTAGATTAAATAGTTAAAAGCACATTCTCCCAGTACAGTTTTACTTTTAATATTTGTATATAGGTGCTAAAACAGGAATGAAAATTTAATGTTAAATGAAATTGTTAGCTAGGAAAGTCTGAAGTCACAATAATTTGTAGAAGATAAATTATGAATGCTTTCAGAAGACACAAAATCTACATATTAATAAGCTCATTTATGGAAGAGAAAAATATAATCATTAACTTTGTACCTTGATTATCCTATTCATTCATAACTTTGACAGATATTTACAGATTATGGGGTTAATAAGTTGTGATAAAAAAGAAAAAGCGTACTTTTCTTCTTCACTGTGTTAATTCTTATGTTTCTATCTATATATCTAGATGTAGACTTGTAGCTGATTGAGGTAGGATTTAATATATTTGATTCATATTTATTTACTACTAGATTTAAATTCAAATTGATTCCATACCTTGGAAGTTAAAATTATTTATGCACACATAGATATGAACACATATATAAGGCATTGATATGTATATGTACACCATTATATATATGTACATATATAATATAACATAGAAGTATATATATGTAGCATATTAAATTTAAAATGTATGTATATATACAAATATATACAAAGTTTAATAATATGTACAATATAATAAATTACTTGATCATTCTTGCTTCCAAGGAAGGACATTTTAAATAAAAATAAATAAATATTTTAAAAGATCAATAATACTGTAAAATGCCTTCTAAAATATATGAACTCTTAATATGTTTTATCTCTGTTAGTGAAAATCTAAAAATATGAAAGCCAAGTCTTTATAGCAGCAGCAATGAATCAAACCTATTACTGAGACTTTAAGCCACTCCAGATGCATGTGAAGGAGGTGTGAAAAAATGAAAGTTCAATAATCTAAAAAAAAATAGTGCCTTTCCGCACTTTGTGGGATGATGGTGATTGTGGAGCACATAGAGTAGTATTACTCAGTGGGTGATTTTTGCAGTAGCAGTATGATCTAGTCTAAATCTTAATCCAAAATTAAAACTCAAAATGTGTTTCATTGTATCTGAGCCAAAATTTTTCTGAAATGCATTCTCAAACTAAGCTCTCCTAAGTCTCATTATGTTAAGATTTTACCTTATTTCGACATAAGTCTTTAGAACATCTCTTTTGCAAAAGAGCTGCCATTTTAAAACACGTCTGCTAAGATTTTTTTCATTCTCATTACCTCATTTGAGAAATTGTAGATATTCTCTTATATAAGGTGAAATAATAAAATGGTGTTGAAAATGTCTCCAGAATTTCATGTTTCTCATTTGATATCCTGGAAGATATTCAGTTTACTGAATGTAACTACACAGATTTTTAGTCTTTTAATTTGCTAAATGTGAAAATAAATTGTAATAAACATTAATTATTAAAAAGATGAATTTTCTTCTGGTAGGAATACAAATATTGATAATTGCTGTTTCTCATTCAAACCAATGATACAGCAATAACACATATGAATACTTTTTTGAAATGAACTCTTTGATTAAAAAAATCAGATTTTAATACACTAAAGACGCTATGAGTAATTGCTAATCTATAAGTACATGGTGAAATTAAAGAAGTGGTGTGAGCTGAGTCCTTTGTACTTAAAACTCCACCTAATAGAGCTTTTCTTCAAGAAGGCAACCTCAGATCTCCAGGCTTATGGGAAACATTTTCTTAATGTGCAACTACTTAACGCAAGGATGAAATCATATAGCAAGGAAAAGTGCGTTTTAAGTATATGTGACCACTCAGATAACAATAAATGCTAAATCAAATTTCAAAAGTGTAAAACTCAATAGTTTTTATATACTAATCATGTTTATTGCAGCATAAACCACAATAATAAAAATATAGAAGCAACCTAAGTGTCCAGTGTTTATCGACAGATGAATGAAGATTTTATATATATATATACATATACATATATAAGCAATATATATCTGTGTGTGTATATATATATATATATAATATAGATATATATCCTACACCATGGGATAGTATTCAGCTTTTAGAAAGAAGGAAATCCTGTCATTTGAGACAACATTAATGGACCTAGATGGTATTATGCTAAGTGAGATGTCAGACAAAGACAAATATTGCATGATATCACTTCTATGTGGAATCTAACTTGTTAAAAGAGAGAGTAGAGTGATGGTTACCAAGGGCTGGGGAGTGGGGTAATTGGGGGGGTATTTAAGGTTACAAAAGTAGATAAATAAATTCTGAAGATATAATACACTGCATAGTGATTATAGTCAATGATACTGTATTATAAACTTCAAAGATACTAAGAAACTAGATCTTAATTATTCTCACCACAAAAAAGACATGATAATTATGTGACATAATAGGAGTATTAGCTAATGCTATGGTGGTAATCATTTTGTAATATATAAATACATCAAATCAACCCATTGTACACCTTAAGCTTACACTGTGGTATATGTCAGTTATATCTCAATTAAAAAAGAATTCTTATCTAAAGGGCATCTTTTTGTGTGCTCTTTGTCCTCTGATTTCCAATCTCACCAATATTTTATCTAAGGCAGCAATAAAACTTACTTATTAGATGCAGTAGCAAAACATTTTTAAAAATATGTTTTAAATATATAAGATGAAAAGAAATTTTGCAATAGAGAAAAATCTTGATAGAATGGAAGGAACTATGGGTTTTGGCATCAAGAGAATGTTAGATTTTAGTCCGTCATCTACCTGCAAATTAATCTATTAATTATAATTCTACTGAGGCACTAATATTACGTTCCTTAAATTTTCAAATGAGACCTTGGAAGATAATATATGCATGGTATCTGCCACAAAAGAGGCCCAAGGTAAGATTTTCAAAATGACTGGAAATTTGAACAAAAGTTAAGTCATGTAAGATTGAAAGCATTTTTGTGTTATGGATTAAAAAAAAAAAAAAAGATGTGTTCAGATACCAAAGTTGGGACAAAATAAAAACACACGAAATAATATGATTTTCTCAATAGAAACATAAAATATGACAAAATCTAATACCATTTTATGATAAAAAATATTTGGCATGCTCAGAAAAGAAGGGAACCTCATAATAAGCATATATGTAAAACCCAAACTAATATCAAATTTACTAGTGAAAACCTGAAAGCTCTCCTGTTAAGATTAGGAAAAAGACAAAGATGTCTAACCTTGAAATTTCTTTTCAACATTATACTGGAGTCAAAACAATTGGGGAAGAAAAAAAATTGCATCCAAATAGAAAAAAAAAAAGTAAGACTAACTCTATTTGCAAATGACATGATTGTATATACAGAAAATATTAAGGAATCCACATACATACAAAAAATATTAGAGTTAACTTCAGTATGGTTGCAGGACAGAAGATCAATACTTAAAGCTCGATAATAATTCTATACCCTAGCAAAGAACATATGAACATGAAATCAGAAAACACCTTTATTTACAATTGCATTAAAATAATAAAATACTTAGGAATAAATTCAACAAATGAAATGCAACTCATACAATGCAAACTACAAACACTGCTGAAAGAAATTAAAGACAAATGAATGGAAATATATTGCATGTTTATGAATTTATCTAAAAAATCCAAGCTGTCTTTGTTACAGAAATTGACAAAATGATCTGAAAATTCAACTGGAAATGTAGGTAAAAGAGAATGTACAAAACAAAAGGCAAGAAAATGGAAAAACTTGGACTTTCATATACTGTTAGTGGGAATATTAAATGGCGCAACTGCTTTGGACAACAGTTACTGAAAATGTTACCATATGACCCAGAAATTCCGTTCCTAGACATATACCCAAGATAATTGAAAATATGTGTCCACCTGTTGTATGCAAGAAATGTGTACATGTATTCAGAGAAGCTTTAAGCATATTAGCCAGAAAGTGGAAATGATCCAAGGGCTTATCAATAGTCTAATGGATAAAGAAACTGTGGTCTATCTACACAATGGAATATTCATCCACAAAAAGAAATGAAATACTCACAGACATGAGACAATAAAGACACATATTATGTGATTCTATTTATATAGAATGTCCAGAATACACAAATCAATACAAAGTAGGTTATTGATTTCTAGGGGCAGTGTAAAGGAGGGAATGTTGATAGCTAATGTGTCTAGTAGTTTTAGAGTGATAAAAATATTCTGGAATTAGATAGAAGTGATGATTGAACAAGCTGTGTGTCTAACACAAATCACTAAATTATACTTTTTAAATGAATAAATTACTTGATGTGTGAATTACATGTCAATTTTTTAAAAATCCCATTATCTACTCTCTACTACAAGATGTTTTGTTTTCAAGACAAGAAATAAAAAAGGCAGCATATGAAAAAGTAGAAACAAGTGAGCTAAAAGATAAAAAGGTAATAATTAGGACCAGACTAAGATATGACACTGATGATGGAACTAATAGAGAATTTAAAATGACAACAAATAATATGTTAAAAGCTCTGATGGAAAAGGTAAATAACACACATATCCAGATGATATATTTCAACAGGGAAAGGTAAATTTGAGAAATAATTGAATAGTAATTCTGCAAATGACAACAAAAACAACAAAAGTATAACAGAGATGAAGAATGTCTTGATGGGCTCCTATGAACATTGACATCACTGAGAAAAGAATCCATGAAATTAGATAAGTTGGTAAAACTTACAGAGACAAATACAAATAGAACAAAGTGTGGAAGACGAAAACAAAGGAGGGGGAAACGAGAGAAGGAGAAGAAGCAGAAGAGGAAGGAAATGGTGAGAGAAAGGGAGAGGGGGAGGTCTAAGAAGAGAAAGAGGAGGAAAAGGAGTGGGAGGAGAAGGAAAATGAGAATGAAAAATGTTCTAGCAAACACATTTTTGTAATTGCAAAACACCCTGTCCAAAGCCCCATATCTAGCAAATGGAATACCTGTATTTCATTCAGGCTTTTAAATTTGAAAATCAGATTTTATATAACATACTGTCTTTCAGGTAACCATGCATATACAGAAGAAGATTGGATAAATTAATGCTAGCTTCTACAACAACCCCAACTCTTTGTGGCTTAACGTAGCTAGAAGCTATACTTTCCCCAAGCCCCAATCCTTTGCAGCTGAGAATGCACTACAGAAAATTACAAATAATGACCCAGAGTTCTAGAGGCCTTACAACGTGTTATTGCTCCATGGCAAGGACTTGGTAAGTTTCAAAATATATTTTATGGCCAGGACTGGATATTTCATATACAATTTATTCTTATATTCTGTTGAGCAGAACCCAGCCACATAACCCCCACATAACTGCAAGACACTGGGGAATGCAATTTCTTTGCTTGGCCAGGAGGAGAAAATATGAATGGTTCATATTTGGTCTTTCTCTGCTAATACATATGTATCATATGCATATTTATTTTCTGTATATATATTTGTACTTTATGATTGCTCTAATCATGCATATAATATTTGATTAATAACACCTAGATATCATCCTTAATATTAGTTTTCTATTGTTGTATAATGGTTATTCCAAACTAAACAGCTTAAAATAAAAATAATACAAAATTATTGTTTCACAGTTACAGTCTCATCAGGCTGAAATCCACATTTTGGAAGTGAATGCAATTCCATTTGAAGCTTGGAGGTCTCTTTAACGTTCAAACATTGCCAGCAATATTTTTTTTTTTTTTTAGTTATAAGACCGAAGTACTTAAATCCAAGAGGTTCCAAGATCCTGCCATGTGTCCCTCTCCAAAACATAATAGGATGTTCCTTCAAATCCAACAGAAAAACATCTATACTATTTCAATCTCTGATTTCATTCATTTTGGACTTCTAGACTCTCTTTTAAAAGCCTCACATGAGCTTATTCTTCTATAGGTAATCAGTTACAGGTATCCAGAGGCAATACTTTGAGTAACTCCTTTATCATATCACACCATGTACTATGAGTTCTCTCTTTACCACTGGAAACAGGGCCATTATTGTCTTTAGATAGAATCAGATTAGAAAACCAATTCCAGAAAATCCAGAAAATTTATAATAAAACATACTTAAGATTCTGTTCCTTTGGAATCACTTTTGGTATCAAAATCCAGCCCCAACGTGGAAAGATCTAGACCAGGCTGGAACCACACAGCTATGGGCCAAAGCTGTCATAACAGGTGAGAGTCCATCTCTTTCTCTCCGAGGAGGACCTAATCACACTTTTAATAATTTATAACTAACTAAAGCAGGTACACCCAGGATAATCTCTCTCTCTAATTTAACATGCAAGCATACTTCGTTTTATTGCACTTTGCTTTATTGTGCTTCACACATATTGTTTTTGTTTTTACTAATTGAAGGTTTGTGAAAACCCCGCATCAAGCAAGTCTATCAGAGCCATTTTTCTAACTGCATTTGCTCACTTTATGTCTCTGGGTCACATTTTGGTCATTCTCACAATATTTCTAACTTTTTCATTATTATTATATTTTTATAGCAATCTGTGATCTTTGTAATATTTTATAAAGATTACAACTCACTGAAGGATCAGATGATGGTTATCATTTTTTAGCAAGAAAATATTTTAATTACAATATATACATTTTTAGACATAATGCTATTATTCATTTAATAGACTGCTATATAGTATATTCAAAACTTTTATATGCACTGAGAAACCAAAAATTTCAGTGACTCACTTTATTGCGGTGGTCTGGAACAAAATCTGCAATATCTGAAATGCCTGTAAACTGATTAGGGAATTTACTTTCACTTTAAAAATATACCTTCATAGGGACTTCCCTGGTGGTCCAGTGGTTAAGACTTCATGCTCCCAATGCAGGGGGCCCGGGTTGGATCCATGGTCAAGGAACTAGATCCAGCGTGCCACAACTAAAAGCCTGCATGCCGAAACTAAAAATGCCACATGCCATAATGAAGATCCCACACTTGGCAATGAAGACTCTGTGTGCCACAACTAAGACCAGGCACAGACAAAAACTAAATAAATAAATATTTATTTAAAAAACCAACTAAAACAATTTAAAAATCCCTTCATAGAAACATAGTAGTGTTTGTCTGAGTAACTGGGAGGTGTGTGTGCTACCAAATGGTGCTGATTGATTCCCTTTTGTCCTCCAACATTCCCAAGAAAATATGTCTTATAGCTCATTCTATCCAGACATATTAAGGAGGGGAGTCTGGGAAACACAGTTTAGCCAAGCTAATTTGACACACAGCCTACTCCTTGCCAATTTGGAACCCATACACATCTCTTTTTAAATAGTACTTAATCTTCAAATATAAACAATAACAAATGAATACTTACAAGATACAACTATCCATCATACTATCAAAAACACACTAAGCCTTTCTCTAGAAAAGAATACTGTCCGGGCTTCCCTGGTGGTGCAGTGGTTGAGAGTCCGCCTGCCGATGCAGGGGACACGGGTTCGTGCCCCGGTCCGGGAAGATCCCACATGCTGCAGAGCGGCTGGGCCCGTGAGCCATGGCCGCTGAGCATGGGCATCTGGAGCCTGTGCTCCGCAAAGGGAGAGGCCACAGCAGTGAGAGGCCTGCGTACCGCAAAAAAAAAAAAGAATACTGTCTTTGGATGATATTCACTCTTCTCCATTGATAATCCAGATCCTTGACTCTACAGCCATTAGTCACAGTCTAGGAATCAGTATACAATTGTATATCTATCTCTCTTTCCAGGCAAAAACGTTTTTAAAAAATCTTAACTGAGAATCTGCCCAATTAATTAATTTATTCCTTATTTGGGAATCTGCCCAATTAGAAATTTAGAATAACATTTTAAGGTGCTTTCAATCATATAGTATTGAACTTGCAGATAGTTGTAAGGAGTATTCCAAGAGATAAAATTCAGTCCTTAAGGACCTAAAATTCTAGACAGTGATGAAAGGAAATCCTACTGATGACAGACCTTGAGTTGTGTACTTTAGGTCTGGGATTTGATTATACTTAGTTTACAAGCTAAGTTAACTTGTTACTATTTCATGGATGCCAATAGAATACAGGAGAGTCTCAGAGATGAAACAATAGTTTTTACTGCTCACAGTACAGAAAGGAGCATAAGTGTAAGTATATTTACATTGGTCCTTCTTGTCCCCATCTGCCACAGGACAACATGATAAACCCAGGTGGATGCTACTCAAGCAGCGAGTTTGCATCACAGCTGAGGAGCACTGAGTTTGGGGAATCTACTACTTTTATAGCAGTCAGTTAGCAAGCCTGCTCTTTTTTCAGGGGAGGGTAGAAACATGACCTCAGTTCTCAACCTTGAGAGACAAATCAGAGAAATAGCCAAGCAGTCAGGGCTTGCAATCTGCCATACCTGGCAAAAAGGGTAAGAACACAGAGATGTAAAGAGTACTTTCTCCAAACACTATAATATACAAATGATTTTCATTAATTTATTTATTCATTCACTTTTTCTCCTCTTTAACCTGGTTTATTTTTCTTCATGACACTTCTCATCAAAATGTTGTTGTCTGTCTCTCCCACCAGATTAGAAGATATAAGAAATCAGATTTTGTTTTATTCACTGTTATATCCCTAGAATTACACCTTGCTATATTTGTTCTATATAATATTTGTGGTTGAATTTAAATATTTATCAGTTTCTTAAAAGCTGGCTGCATTTCTAAGTACCAGTACGAGATAAATTCATTATTTTAACCCTCAAAATCTTTATCAGTAAAAGGTACATAATAGTGTCTACCTCATGTGATTATTGAGAGGATTTAATAAATAATACAAGTAAAGTGTTTAGTAAAATTCCTATTGGATAGTTAGAGCTCCATCATTTATTAAAATATAATGCTCCTAATGTTGGTAGTTCTTGCATTATTCATAATGTTTGTAGTTTGAAATTTTGCACTGTAATATTGAAAATTTGTCTTTTTAAAATAAAATGTTCAAACACAGAGATGTATAAAACTAATGCAGTATAAGTGGATGTAAATTTCATTTTCTCCAGAGTACTGTTAAATTGAAAGAAAAGTTACAAATAAAACCAACACATTATCCAACCCCTATCTCTTTTCTCCCTTTCCCTTTTCTCCCTTTCTAGAGTTAACTACATCATTTCATTCCTATTCTTGAACAATCTGGATTTTCTTTAACATTTTCACTTAAATGTCATTATGCTGGAAATAGTGTTTTGCAACTTTCAAAAACTTAAATCCAAAACTGTTTTCTTGAAGACATCTGTCAGCTTTTTTTTTTTTTTTTTTTGTGGTATGCGGGCCTCTCACTGTTGTGGCCTCTCCCGTTGTGGAGACCAGGCTCCAGAAGCGCAGGCTCAGTGGCCATGGCTCCCGAGCCTAGCCACTCCGCGGCATGTGGGATCTTCCCGGACCAGGGCACGAAACCGTGTCCCCTGTATCGGCAGGCAGACTCTCAACCACTGCGCCACGAGGGAAGCCCAGGGAAGCCCTCTGTCAGCTCTTGATCCTTTCCAAATCATTCCAAAGGTATATTTGTGAGGAGTGAAAGAGTGTGAAATGGTACCTGAACGTGGTATAATAAAATATCTTCACCCCCAAAAATTTCTAATAAGAAATTTTGACACTTGAGTTCCTTAAAGTAGTCCAAGTTTCTCTCTCCTTACAAGTGTTTCAAATTTTATTATCCAAATATAAAATTAAAAAATTTTTAAAGTATTTGGCAGATTTAAAAAATAAGCAATGTTTAGGCTCAGCAAATCTCAAGATTGGCAAATGCCAGTTAAAATTAAAGAAAAACATTTTTAAAGGGAGAAATAGCTCCTTCTTTAGTGTCTATTATTAGGGAGTTATCTTTAATCACAATTATATTTTTAATATTACAGTCAGTAAAAAAGATTACCAAAAATTGATTTAGTTTCCACAAAATAAAAGAACATTTGAAGAACAACTTTTCATAGCTATGGTTTGATTTCTTAAGAAAAAAACCCAATATATAGATATTCTTTTTACTAGTTTTGACAGTGTGTTGTATTGCCTTAAAAAGTATAACTTTTTGCAGTGTCACGATATAGCTAACACATCGAATAGTTTATATTCAGCCTGTAGAAAAACAGGAAAAAAAATTAGTGTGATTCAAATCAGACAATATTGATAATTGAAAAATATGGCTGTGATATACAAATTCTAGACAAGCTACAGTAACTCGTGATTAAATTTTCTACTATATAAAAAATACCACTTATTTCTAACATTTTTCCTTTACATATAAATATAGTTGAGGCAATAATAGATCTGTCTTTAAAAAATGCAATACAAACATAATTTTAGCATAGATTATATATTGTTTGTATTTTCTTTGAAATTGTGTATTATACTTTGCTTTATGTCATATTCAGAAAATATGAATCAAATATTAGAGGAATAATAAGCTAGATGATTATGGTTATAAGTGTAAATTTACAAGAATATATTTTATTTGGCTGGCATACAACTTTGTCTTAGAGTTAGAATCCTCAGTAACATGTTATTATAAGGATAAATTGGTGAAATTTTCACAAAAGAAATATAATAGAATGAACAAATTCAGTAGTCTCTAGACAGTATGACTTTTTCCTTCCTGTTCAGTAATATAATAAATATTAATCTCAGTATTTTCATTGTCTAGTCCTCTCTATGTATATCTTATGTATGTATCTCAATTTCATATTAATGGGAATAACTTCCAATAAAAAATGAGATATGTAGAAAATCCATATTCTAAAGATCATTTAATGAAATTTAAATATGTTGTATTATTCTATAGGCAATTTTAATGGAAAATAAAATGAATAAAGGATATGCCTATATTCTTAGCACTATTACAAAGAACATTTTATGTATAGAATTGCAGATAGAGTATAAGACTTAAAAACAGTTGAAAATAAAAAACTAATGCAAAAAATAATTTATTAATGTGAAGAATGATTTATTGATTCTAGTTGTAAGCTACTAATATTATCATATATCAGCTCAACAACTAGCTATTCTTTTTTGGACTAAAATAATAAACAAAATACTTAAATCAGACTTGAGAAATAGTTGAAATATTCATCACAGAAACATAGTTAAAGAGTCACACTTTCTAATTTTAATGACACAATAATGGCTTATAAAATGAGCAATTTCTTTTGTGATGTAAATTAGTATATGAATAAACATCTAATTTAAATGACATGTACTTGTTATACATTTTTCATCCTTATTTTACTTTCTTTGATATTTTGTCTCATGTTTTTAAACTTTTTATAGAGCAAAATATTCAAAGACCTTCCTTCCACTTATTTTAATAATTTATATTGTAGCATTTTTGCTGTTTGTTGTTTGTGACAATCCAAAGTATCAATAGTTCTATGATCCTTAGATGTACAACTGGGTGGATGACCTCAGAATTTGGTTTGCATTATATATTGCTTTCATCCTACATTTTTTTTCACAAATTAAAAATAATGTCACACTATGTCAAGTTCATTTTGATTTGCAAGCCTGTGTTTGGGGATGATGATGTGACAGGTAAGTTTCCTCCTGCTTAGGTTTAAATTAGGAAGTTGCAATGCAGTCTTCCATTCCAAGTTAAATTTATATATGAAACATATTTCTGTATTGAATTACTAGTTATTTGACAAATTAAAACATGTTTTCTTCCTTTTCTTTTCAACTTACTCTCGTACTTCCATGGCTCCTGTCACTGAGCTTGATTTTCTCATGTTTTTTTTACTTTATAATAAAATAAATGTGTATGGCAAACATTTGTGTTATATAAGTTTAATTTAACATAAAAAATGCATTTTTGTACACATGGAACTTAACTTTAGATTACTAGCTTTTATAAAACAAATACAAATTTTGCTACATATTTGATATTTAATATTATTTTCAATAAGCATTTGGAGAATAATTATCATAATGGACTTGAAGTGCCCTAATTATTGTGTGTGTGTATCTGTCTATACCATTATTTTAAATACATCTACGACAAGCTTTAGTCAACCCTTTTACCTATAATAGTAAATATTTACCTTGTCAAGAAAAAATAATGGGTTGCTATTAACTCATAAAAAGATAGTAATGATTTCACAACAAATTTTACAGTTTTTATCTGCAAAACTATTGATTCCAGTGAGCAAATTTTCACCTATTCTTTAGAATTTCTGATTTAAGTAACTTTACTGAAAAAGGTACAGGAGTTTTACAAAGAATAAAATAATATAATCTTACAAAAATTTATTTTAATTTTGAAATATATTTGATTAATAAAGATGGTGTAGTAGCACATGGGAACTTATGGTTATGTACTAAAAATATGAACATTTTATTTTATTATTAGTTTTTCAAATAAGAAGATATGACCCATCAAATGGCCTATACCTGTTTCATAATAAACTTTATTATTATAAAGAGTGTACCTTTATTTTCTACAAGATGATTTCTAAATTAAAAGAAAAAGTATTGTTAATTTCAATTTTTGTAATAGAACAACTTAATTCTGAACTCTGTCCCCATCCAATGAAAGAATATCTTAAAGGGTAAAGCCCAAATTAAATTAAAGAATGTTAATTGAAGACCCATTAGATACTGGCCTAAGGTGATGCCTAAATGAATAATACAGAGTCTCTCACTACAAGTTAGTTAAAGTATAACGGAGAGAAGAACATAAAAAAACAAATGGTTATTGAAAGATGTACTAAGTATTAAACTAAATTATATTTGACATTCTTTTGGGACACAGCAAATGATTTATTATATCAAGATAATAACATTTTTCAAAAAGGAATTGGCATTTGTTCTGGATGTTGAAAGAGACAAATCATTTTTATAAGCCTTACAAGTGCATAATAACAGGGAGAGAAACTAGATTAAGACTGAATACAAACAATGCCTATAATTTGCTCTCAACCAAAAGAGAAGTTGCTAAAGGAGGAATGGCATGGTAGGACTTTTAAAACTAAGAGCATGTTCAAAAATTTATTCTAAAAATTGTTTAAAGCTGATGTCAGACGTAACATAAAAACGTGGTTCAAATTTTTGATGCACAGCAAAGAAAACTGTGCCGAATATTACTCTGGGGACAAACAAAGTAGTTTTTTCTTGAAAATCTGGAGGAAGATGATTAGAAACTACTGCATTTTTTTGTGGAAGAATGTCTAAATGGCTGTGAACACAAGAGTGAATGGCCTGTAAGTTGTGTTTTATCAATAATCGTAAAGAACTCTTCCTCAGAGTTTTCTCCTAAGGCCCTTGGAAATACTTTTTAAAACTACAATACACATTCGTATGTTATTAATATTCAAAGACTAAAAAATAAAGACAACAATATATAAAGTCTATTCAAAATAAAACTATTTTACATCTTTGATAGAGATCTTGAAAGGGTTTAAATTTGAGAAACTCAAGGGTGGCACTCTAAATGAGGAGAATATATTGTAGTTTGAGTCTATCCTATAAAAATTTGACCCAAAATAATGAATAAACCAGTAAAAATATTGAATATGAGACAGCAGAAATCTTTGTTGTCACAGACTCAAATAAGGATCCTAGTTCTATTCACTAGATGTGGAACAATTGAAAAATAGGTACCACTCTTTAGTCTTCAGATCTTCTCTTCCTCCTTCTCTTTATTTATTTTTCTGACAATTGTGATCATGTATAATTACATATATATATTAAAGTGTTAATTGAGAATTAAGGAATAGTTTATTTAGAATGCATAACACCACCTAAATAGCACTGAATAAATGTGTAGATGCTATCACAGTATATATGAATATTTGTGAATGTGGCAATCATTTATGTAGATGGAGTAGCTGTTTTTTGGTTGTAATAATTTTGACAACTACAGTATTATTAATGATTGTTGTAGAAATAGACTATAAGTTATTAGTAATTTTGTGATGTGATTATTTAAAATAGTATGTGTAGGGCTTCGCTGGTGGTGCAGTATTTAAGAATCTGCCTACCAATGTAGAGGACATGGATTCGAGCCTTGGTCTGGAAAGAGCTCACGTGCCACAGAGCAACTAAGACTGTGCGTCCCAACTACTGAGCCTGCGAGCCACAAATACTGAAGTCTGTACGCCTAGAGCCTGTGCTCCACAACAAGAGAAGCCACTGAAACGAGAAGACCGTGCACCACAATGAAGAGTAGCCCCGGCTCACTGCAAATAGAGAAAGCTCGCATGCAGCAACAAAGAACCAATGAAGCCAAAAATAAATAAATAAAATAAATTTATTAAAAATAAAATAAAATAGTATGTGTAATTTTGGAACTAGTAGACTACTAGTGGTGTATTTGTTGAAGTACTTGTTAGGGAAGATCACTGGGAATAGAAATAATTGATATACGTTTTTCCACTTACCTTTAAATAAATGAATGTGCATAGCCAAATATAATTTGGCTGAAACAAACATCTCAATGGAAAATCATAACTGTGAAATCAGAAAATTTGACTTTATTAAGTCCTGGCTCCACAGTTTACATATTCTATAATCTTAGGCAATTTACTTAGTGTCTTTCTGCCTCTATTTCATCTCAGAATATGAACATTATGGGTGAGGGAAAGGGTGTGGGATAACCAACAAAAAATTTACAGTGAGGATTTTTTCTAAAAGGTAAAAAGGATAATAAGCTTTGCAGCATTGACACAGAGGTCATAAATTTGTTGTCAGCAGGATTGAGCATCCCCTCAATCACGCGTTCCGTGGTTGGTAGAATATTGGGAGCTTAGTGTTCGGTGATTAATTAAAAATCTGCCAGTCTTAAACTTCAGAAATTTCTTGTAAGAATCCAACTTTCTGGCTTTTCTTGAAAAATTGTTTTATCTGACAACACTGGTCTAACATTCTTCAAAGGTAATAATTGGTGGGAGACAAGTTAACTGTTTTCCCTCTTAAGTAGGGCATGGTCTTTAGTCTGTCACACTCCTCATATCTTTTTGCAGTCTCCATGACATGGTGATAAATTCAGTTGAAATTTATCAGTGCACTTGATATATTTTGTCCTAATAGAATTAGAGGAACGTGAAATATTTTAGTACCTAATCTCTGCCAAAAGTTTGAAACCAACACATAGACCAAGATGGCTAGAGTGTTTTATAAAAGGGGGTGTAATATTTCCTCAGAGAGCATGGAATACTCAGACATGCTTAGTTTGTGTAAAAAAAATGTATCTGCATTAAAATAATGAAAGGAACACATAATTCTTAACCAATCTTCATATCTTCATCCAATACCTTGCTTATATGACTTCTTTAGTCATCTCAGTTACAAATTCTGTTCTCAGAAAATCTACAAATATCAGATATAAATTCACTGATATATGGATGAAACGATGGAACAAGAGCAAGACATTTAGTTAGTATGCCAAGAAATTATGGAAAGGAAATGTTGGTACTTTTAGTAATTGTGATTAAAATTTCAGTGTCATTCTCACAGTAGTTCATAACATTTCAGCACCTCTAAATATAATAAGATTTCATTTAATTCACAATCCTTTTTATATTAAAGGGAAAATATCTTCATATTCTACAAAATAAAGCATTCTACATTAGTGTATGATTTTTGTTAGTAGCCTTGACCAGTCAAATATCATTTACATATGCAAACTTTTACATATCCAGATATCTTTTACATATTGAAACTTCTGCCTCGAAATTGTCTGTGTAGTTTAAATCAAATCAACCAACCTTGAAAACCAAATGGTGTGAATTCTTCTTGGCTATACTTTGGAAAAAATTTTAATTTGTTTCTTATATTGTGATTCATGGGCAGATAGATAAAATTACATTTATTTTTACACAAATTACATTGTAGGCTTTTCCAGCTATAAATTGCTCTGCCTTTCTAATTTCTATCCTTCACATCACTCTGTGAGTTATATAACTAAATTTTTGTTTTCTTTATATGCTTTCAACCACTCCTTCAGCAACCAGGATATTTTAGGTAATGATTTAGTAAATTATCACATTGCAATGGTTAATAATTTATACCCTCTCTATGTAAAATAATATATTGTTCACTAGATAAGCAAACAACAAAGTTCTACTTAGTAAGTTGATATGTAGACTGCAAAAACCATAATAAAGTTAGTCTAATACTCAGTATTCATTAAAATTGTATATGTACATCATTATGACATCAATAAAATAGACATAATTATTTTAAACAAATAACACATTCTTAAATATTTATTTTAAATAATTTAATATATACTGCTCTTATATAAATCAAAGTATAATTAATTAAATAAATTTACTCTTTTTAAAATTTTTTTGTATTTTTGTGTCTTTATTGGAGTATAATTAATTTACAATGTTGAGTTAATATTTGCTGTACAACAAAGTGAATCAACTATATGTATACATATATCTCCATACCCCTCCCTCTTGAGCCTCCCTCTCATCTTCCCTATCCCACTCTTCTACATTGTCACGAAGCATCAAGCTGATCTCCCTGTTCTATGCAGCAGCTTCCCACTAGCCATCCATTTTACATTTGGTAGTGTATATATGTCATTGCTGCTCTCTCACTTCCTCCCAGCTTCCCCTTCCACCCCAGTGTCCTCAAATCCATTCTGTACATCTGCATCTTTATTCCTGTCCTGTCACTAGTTTCATCAGTACCGTTTTTGTTAGATTCCATGTATGTATCTTAGCATACGGTATTTGTTTTCCTCTTTTTGACTTTCTTTACTCTGTATAACAGACTCTGGGTCCATCCACCTCATTACGAATAACTCAATTTCATTCCTTTGCATGGCTGAGTAATATTCCATTGTATATATGTGCCACATCTTCTTTATCCATTCATCTGTTGATGGACACTTAGATTGCTTCCATGTCCTGGCTATTGTAAATAGTGCTGCAGTGAACATTGTGGTACATGTATCTTTTTTTTTTTTTTTTTACGGTACGCGGGCCTCTCACTGTTGTGGCCTCTCCTGTTGCAGAGCACAGGCTCCGGATGCACAGGCTCAGTGGCCATGGCTCATGGGCCCAGCCTCTTTGCAGCATGTGGGATCCTCCCAGACAGGGTCATGAACCCGTGTCCCCTGCATCGGCAGGCGGACTCTCAACCACTGTGCCACCAGGGAAGCCCTATCTTTTTGAATTATGGTTTTCTCAGGGTACATGCCCACTGGTGGGATTGCTGGGCCAGATAGTAGTTCTATTTTTAGTTTTTTAAGGAACCTCCATACTGTTCTCCATATTGGCTCTATCAATTTACATTCCCACCGACAGTGCAGGAGGGTTCCCTTTTCTCCAAATTTATTTACTGTTAATGTTTGTAATGATACAGTCTAGATGCAGCACCAATCTCCAATTAAATTATTTTAACAATATAATTATGATAAAATAGTGCTTACTGTATAATGTTTTTTGAAACAATAGATTTTATCACTTATGATTGGAATATATGCATAAATAATTCCTAAATTCATCTTTTCATGATTATTTTTATTAAGATCTCCAATATATGTAAAGATGGAAACTGTGTTCCAACAACAAAAGAGTCAATTGATGAAATCTCTAACATAATCAACACTGCTGGTTTTCACTCTTAGACCTTATCTTTTTAAAATCTCATGTTAATTTGTGATCAAGAAAAGTTCAACCTTTCTAAAATAAAGTGAATGGGCTTAGTAAAATTTATTTTATTTTAGAAGAATTTTTAACCTGATTGTCATAGGCAGGTTTCTTATTTTATTAATATGGAAGTTTGATTTTTCTTTCAATTTTCATTGAGACCATTTTTTGTTTCCATCTCCCACCCATTTACTAAAGAAAAAGTTATATATTGACGAGTCAATAACTAGTATGTCCAGTCCTCTCATTATTTAGATATTGATACTCTGACAATTCTTATCTTCCTAATAACTTAAAAACAGAAAATCAAGTAAATTCTAAAATATAGTACAGTAACTGTAATGGTATGTGTATAAATTTACTGTGTGTATGTGTGAGAGAGAGACTCAGCAAGAGGGAGAGAGTGGATTATATTAATCTTTATACCAAAAATCCTAATAAACAATCATTTAAAAAGGCATTTAATCCTATAATTTAAAAAGTTGAGTTGTGGATATTATGAAGTTCAGTGGTTCTATGACAATTTCACTAAGTATTCAGGGAATCTGACATCTTTTTTATCAGTTCTTTTATTCCTAGCATGTCACAATGACACTCATATTTCAATATGGTGACTTCAGTTTGGTAATCTACATCTACATTCCTTTTGGTAAGAGAGGAGTCAGAGAAAGGCCATTAACAATGAACTGTCTCTACCACATGTACTTTCATTAATCGGTACATTTATTAGCTATTTATTGAACATGCATTATCCCAACTTTAAATATAATTGAGTCTATATATTTGATCATTTTATAAGAGAAACTTTAATATAAAATTAGAGTTAAAAATTTCACTCTAATATCATGGGGTTGATCACATTATCATTTTTAATCTATAAAATTGTCATCAAATTGCTTCATTATGACAGATTCTGGATTCAACAATACCTTTTTAAAGTTGTTTTACGGGGCTTCCCTGGTGGCGCAGTGGTTGCGCGTCCGCCTGCCGATGCAGGGGAACCGGGTTCGCGCCCCGGTCTGGGAGGATCCCACGTGCCGTGGAGCGGCTGGGCCCGTGAGCCATGGCCGCTGGGCCTGCGCGTCCGGAGCCTGTGCTCCGCAACGGGAGAGGCCACAGCAGGGGGAGGCCCGCATACCACAAAAAAAAAAAAATAAATAAAGTTGTTTTACGATCTTTTAAAGAAATAAATTAACAAGAGCTGAGTTAAGCTGGAGAGAGCTGAGCAACCAGGTGTTGAATAGTCAATTAAAACAAGCCAAAATGAAGTCACAGTCAAGCTTTAAATCACTTACTGCAATAGTATAAGCAAGAAGCAAAAGCACAAGCTCACCAATGTTCAAGAAGGGTGCCAAGTGAATGTCAGATTTTTTACTGCAGATGGGGTGAGATGGGATGAGGAGATTGTCTCCCTGCCAAAGGAGCCCTGCAAAAGTCTCCTACCATTTTGTGTATCTGGGGGTCAATAGGAGAAAGAAGTGAAAGTCTACGATTGGAAATATACTGAGTACTGAGTCCCAGGGAGAAAGGTGTCTTCAACGTTCCTCCCCTTCCAAAAGGTCTTCGTAGAAACACAAGAGAGGCCTCCACCGAGGGCCTTAGATAAAGAAGCTTGTGGATGGAGGTATCTGAGCTCAGAAGCTCAGGTATACATAAGAGTATGGCCAGTCAGAAGGAGGTCTGAATCCTTGACTGCAACTGCCTTCAAAAACTACAGTGCATTGGCTGTGCACCAAGTCTGTTGTGGGAAAGGCAGTTCTTTCTCCTAGTGCTAGAATCCCATGTTCTCCATGTGTATTTATTTCTGTTTTAGTCTACTCAGGTTGCCATAACAAAGTATCACGGACTGGGTGGCTTAACCAACAGAAACTTATTTTTCACGGTTCTGGAGACTAGAAACCCAAGACCACGGTACCGTCATGGTAGGTTTCATTCTGTGTTGTCTTCTCTTGGTTTGTAGACTGCCACCATCTGCTGTGTGACCTATTCTTTGTGTGCACTGGGAAAGGAAGTGAGTCCTGTGTCTCTTCTTATAAGAACACTAATCCTGTGGGATAAGGATCCCACTCTTATGACTTCATTTAACCTAAATTACTTCCATAAAAGCCCTATCACAAAATACATTTACATTGGGGGTTAGGGCTTCAGCATATCAATTTGGGGGGACACAAACTTTCAGCCCATAACAGTTTCTTGTGAATTTAACTGATTGGTCTCTGCACAAGATAGTTGTGAGAAATAAAAAACATAATTTAAAATTACATCATATTCATAATATAAAATAAACATTTTCAGATATTTATGAAAACAGTAGATAATATTTTAACATATAAAATAACAGGAAACATAATAAATAATTAGATTTATCTACAAATACTAACTAAAAATAAAAATGATTTTATTGAAGTAGCTATTTGAGGGTTAAGGAAAACTGAGAAAATGATACAGAACTGGAAATACTGTGAAACAAAACTGCAAAATGTGTATGTGACTGCACGTGTATTTTTGTATATATGTGTGTACATAAAAAGTAGATGTCGACATAGATAAAAATAAAATACATTGTAGATATAGATAAAATAAAGATGTAGATGTATACATAACTGTATATTGTAGAAATCAATATACTCCAGGGTGTTTTCAATTTAAAATTTGAAATTGTTGCAGCATTTTGTTTCCCTTCTCTTACCCATGCTGTGAATACTGCTGTATGTATATGCAAACTCTTTTATAATCAGGTACAATTATTTGGAAGTACTGTTAAGTTAATGAAAGGTATTTATCTTTAAATAACAGGGTATTTAAGTGAGACTACTTTTTTTTTTTTTTTTTTTTGCGGTATGCCGGCCTCTCATTGTTGTGGCCTCTCCCGTTGTGGAGCACAGGCTCCGGACGCACAGTCTCAGCGGCCATGGTTCATGGGCCCAGCCGCTCCGCGGCACGTGGGATCCTCCCGGACTGGGGCATGAACCCATGTCCCCTGCATTGGCAGGCAGACTCTCAACCACTGTGCCACCAGGGAAGCCCAAGACTACTTATTAAAATCATGTAATGGTAGAATCCTTAAAAGAATATCTCTGTTGATTTTATTATACCAATTTTGTACTAGTGTTCATAACCTACTGTAATTCATTGTACTTCATTCTGACATTCTACTGTTGGTGATGCTTCAGGGAATTTTTAGTTTTAAGGTAAAATTTACATTAATAACTCTTGTTCTTTATCTCTTCTAAAAGAAAATCTAGACCAACATAGTTCTTAAGTGTTTAAAGACCAGAATGCACATATTTGGGTTGATCTGATTTTAATTCTATATAAAGATATGAGTTGGCCAAATTATGAAGTGTATGTAAGGCTTCCTTTCTCATCTAATTAAATAATGAAAAAATATGGTTTGAAATAGAATCCAAGCACAAACAACCACAGAAAGTGGTTAAAGTTATAAGTTTTGGAAAAAAGATCTTATATTTCTCATTCAGTATAAGTGTAACTGGATTCTATTTGATTTATTTCATATGATACTCTTTATAGGCAGTATTGGTTCCCACCTCAGATTTTTACATAAAATAATATTTCTTCTATATTCATGAGGGTGTATGTCTACCTTTATTTTATACAGGCATTGTTATCCATTCCATTTCAGTTCTAATAGACTCCAGCAGATAATTGATATATGTGTCAAATATTATATTCTCTTATATTCAAAAAACTATTTATTTTATTTTGTTTCATTCTGTAATGTTATTGGTGTTTTACTACAATAGAATATTTAATCAAAATATTCATAAGAAGCAAATGTATGAATTTAAAATTATGTAAGTATTGATACATACAACTGTTTTGAAAGCAAAAGCTAAATTGAGATTATGCAGCATTGCTCATGCTAAAATTTGTTTTCAATTACTTTTAATTCCACAAATATATAGTTGAAATTGAATTTAGCTTTCTAACAGGTACCACTTAAAAAACTGGTTCTTACAAATCTACTTACCTCGTTTTTAGTGCTGAAATAACAACAAAATTAAGGTAATTAATAGATAAAAAGTAGCCAAATTGGCAGCTGAAGAAAGGGACTCCAAGTTGTTAGAATTCAGTCTTCTGTTTGTGTGAGAAAAATTAACATCTAAGATTTTTATATCCCCAGAATGAGAATGTTTGAAAGAAAGCAATAACAAATCAGTGAAGTTTCAGCAATGTTAAAATATTTACTCAGGAATGAAATTACACCTATTACTGAACTCAAGGATGATAAATTGAAAGAATATGAACTAAGAAAAAACAAACTAATACTCTGAATCACATATATAGTGTTTATTTAACACTTAATATAGCTCTGTATGTTAAGTTAGCATGTACATTTCCTAGTGGACATCTTCTCAGATTTAATAGAAATCATAAAATGGGAGAATTTACTAAGGTAAAAGATGAAAATTTACAGATATATCTACCCTTCATCAAAGCATCTCAGACTTTAACCCACATGTTTAGCACTGAACTAAGTCATTAACTAACATTACATTCTTGACTAAAATGAACTTCCCATCTTTTTTTTTTTTTTTTTGTGGTACTCGGGCCTCTCACTGTTGTGGCCTCTCCCATTGCAGAGCACAGGCTCCAGACATGCAGGCTCAGCGGCCATGGCTCACGGGCCCAGCCGCTCCGGGGCATGTGGGATCTTCCCGGACGGGGGCATGAACCCACGTCCCCTGCATCGGCAGGCGGACTCTCAACCACTGCGCCACCAGGGAAGCCCTGAACTTCCCACCTTTGACAGAGTCATCCAGGAGAACCTCAATGTAATATCATAAAGGATAGTGTGACCTTGACAAAATAGAAGTTGTTCAATACATCCTAAAAGAGAAATAACAAATAGGAGCCCACATGCTAAATGTGGCCTATACATGTATTTTGTCTAGCCAAAATGTTATTTTAAAAATTAAAAAAACAGAAACTCATACACATTGGATACGTACAAAATGTATTTTAAATCTTAGGGAAACAAATACAAAGTGGATTTATAGATTCTCTTGAATACCTGAGAACTCAGATGGCTGCTACCACAGTTTCTAAAGAGAAGAATCAGTCAGTCTATTGGTGAATCACACACTCTATATGTCCCAGCCCCAGCCTTCAGTATAGTCAACCTCCTCCACTGGCTTCATCCATTTGGAGCACTGGCATGTGATTGTGTGTCCTTTGGTTTACAGATTGAAGAGCCTTGAGAAGGAGCGATACTGGAGTCACACATACACTGTGCATAAACCATACCACAAACACACCCACAACCATACCACACAAATGCAAACACAGCTACCATTACAGATTGTATTAAAATTGCCATTTGGCTGTAGAAAAAATTAGTAAAATTGTCAGAGAAACTCTCCCACAAACACAAACACCTTGCCTGAAAGGGAAGCACCACTTGTAGCAGAGTCCAAGCCATCTGCAAGCAGCTACCCATCCATGTATAAAAGAAGGATCAAGAGGGGTGCAAAGATTTTATTACTAGCCTTGTATCAAACAAGAGAAAGCAAAGGGGCTAGAAGAATGTAATGACTTTATAAGATCATTGAAAAATGAAGCATGATTAAAATGAGACAAATTTGAAATGTCTGTCAAAAAAGTCAGGATTTAATAAAAATGCATATAATGAAATCATTATACTATATATATACACTAGCATGTTCTGACACTGGAAAAATGTGAGACACATTTGGTGGATAAACTTTTAGTTTATTCCTGAGAAGATGCGTTTTGATCAGTGAGGCTGTGAGAATGACATTAGTAACAGGAAAACTACTTTCTTACGTTCCATGTAACAGTTTTAGTAGTTTTCAAAACCTTGCTGTAGGCAAATGAAATTTAATACAACCCTGTACCAATATAACTTTTGCTCCTTTGCAGTGAGTCACAACAGTTTTTTAAAGAAAGTTCATTAAAGAAAGCAAGAATTAGAAAGAAAAATCTCCAAATGACTTAAAAAACATTGTTTCGAGGCATGCTGTCTTTCTTTTATCTTCTTTCTCCATACTCCTTTGTTTATGAGGTTTCTGCTGGTAGGAAGATATCACTGAATGCTAATACCAGTGTTTGCCTATTAAAGTTACTGCTTTCATGTTTCAAGCAACACACTAGTTCATTAATCAGAGTATCCATGGAATTTATATTATAGTTGGAACCCTTAGGTATAACATAGCAGTGTATGAGGATAGGTTAGGATTCCTCATATATTTTTGCTTCTAATATTGTACCTACTCTTAGTTCCTTTTCATTGTAAAATTAACATTTCCCCCAAACAGAATATAACTTCAGTAATACAATTTCCTTGTTCAGTGAAATATTTCTAATATAAGAATTGGGAATATTGATGGTTGTTTCCGAGGTAGTGTGATTGGGAGATGAGAGATCCTGGAGATATAACAGGTTTAAATTTAATCATTTTTGGATCCAGTATTCAAACCCCTGTTACTGTTGGTACATTTGATCTGAATGTCTTATTATTAAATATATACTTTTTTCCAAGTATGTGTATTTTCAAGAAGTTCTGAATACAATGATGCAAGTCATTTCAGGAAAAAATATAGAATATACAATCCAAAATCAAATAGAAATATTCTCCTCCTTTTTACTTTCAACCTGACTCCTGTTGTCACACAGAATAAGCTCAGGTAATCAGATAATCCAATATATCTTTTCCCAGAAAAACTGGGATTCCAGTATTGGCCCTACCTAGTAACTATAAAAGAAAAGTACATTTCCCAAGATTTGTTTCATCACCATACAATGTTTTCCCACAAAGGAAAAAAAATGTGCTTGAAAACACACACACATAAAACATAAAGGAGAACAAAATAACAAAATCAAAACTCTTGGTTTAATTTAGATTTCTTTTACTGGACTATACAGCTACATCTCCATTTAAAGCATTTCACGTATTTAAGAAAGTGTGACAGGTAAGGATTTGCAATTAGAGTTAAATTTACTTATTGTATAAATGTTCAACTTTAAAAGCTTTGTTTAATAGAAAATGAAAAATATGAATCATTCACAGATTTAAGAGTACAAAGGCATGTACACAGATATCCCTGTGGTACTGTTTTGATTTTTATTTAAAAACATATATAGATATATATGCATATACATACATACATATGAAAGAGAAGTTCATAATCCAATGAATGTAGAGTTACATATAAAAAGGTATTACACTATTGAACAATGTTTTCTTTGTTTTGACATCTTTTGTGTTTCTTACAAATATTGTCTGAGACTATGTTGTAGATGGATTAAAAAAATACAAAATATATATACATCAATAGAGAAGAAAAAGTCTCTCTTGAAGCCCTGTGGATTAAAAACATTGATTCCAAATCACTATTTTTATTAAGTGTTTCTTGAAATTCATTTTAACTAATACCTAATACTATATATACTATTTGTAAGCTAGTTTTTCAGCTTATGAAAAGTTCCAACAAATGTCTGAAATTCTTCTGTAAGGACTAGTTTAATTCATTCTAATCATATTGTATATTCTTTTCATCCATTAAATGAGATATTGAGACACTTAAGAAAAGGCTTAAGAATCATTTATCTTCTCTATTTTATTTTTAAATATCTTACTGTTAGAGATTACATATTAATACTAGAAAAACTCTAATATTTTAGCATTGTTTGAAGGAATTTGACCACATATATAAAAATTGTATATGTTCATATCAGCTCATTTCACCACCTTAAATGTACCTCCTTCCTGTACTCTCCCAAAAGTTCTAATTATTATTTTTGAGGTTTGGGGAAGATATGACATTTAGATAGACAAAATCAAAGGAAAAACTGGAAAAGAATGCCAGAGCCTGGTTTTTGGGCATGTTGTATTCTTTCTGGGGGTAATTTAGTACTTCATTGTCTTCATTGATTTGCAATTTTAAAAAAGTATTCCTTTTCTCCCTCCACAACTGTAACTGGAAAACTGAACAATGGTTAATTACTGGCAATATCATTAGATGTAAGTGCCTATCACCATCAATTTTTTTCCCTGTATTGCCTCTGAGAGTGTAGATCATTTAACATACCATTCAAATAGCTTAAGAAAAAATCACCTTAAGAATCTATTCTCTTTCAGCAGTCACAAGATCTTTTTCCCTTTTTTTAATGGGAAAAACATCACATACAATAATATTGAATCTTTAAAGTGTACAGTTCAGTGTTTTTTAAATGTTTTTCTTATTTTTGCAAAGTTTTGCAATCATCGCCACTATCTAAACTCAGAATATTTTCATCATCCCCAGCCCGCAGGCAGTTACACCCCATTTCCATTCCCACCTTCCCCTAGAAACTAGTAATCTAATTTCTCTCTGTATAGAGTTGCCTATTTTGGACATTTAATGTGAATGAAACCATGCAATATGTGACCTTGTGTATCTGATATCTGTCATTAGCATACTCTTCAAGTTTCTTTCATTTTGTAGCATCTAATTTATCCTTTTATGTGGCTGAATAATACTCCATTTTATTTTCCACCTTGCTTATCCATTAATCAATTGACGGACATTTGGGTTGTTTGCACATTTGTTATTGTAAATAATGCTTCTATGGGCATTTGGGTACACATTTTTGCATGCACAAGTGTTTTAATATCCCTTGAGTGTATAACTAAGAGTAGAATTGCTGGACTGTGATAGCTCTTCATTTAATCTATTTGTGGAATTACAAAACTGTTTTCCAAAGCAGATGGAAGATTTTACATTTCTGCCATTAGTGTATGAGGGATCCAATTTTCCACATTCCTTTTAATATTTGTTTTGTCCTTTTTTATTATAGCCTGCCTGATAGGTGTGAAGTGGTGTCTCATAGTTTTGACTTGCATTTTCCAAATGACTAATGTTGTTTAGCATCTCTTCATATACTTACAGGTTATTTGTATCTATCTTCATCTCTGTAAAATGCAGTTGTAATAAATGTATCTTTGTATTGTTTTGAAATAGGAAAAATGTAAGTGTATTCCAACATTTTTCTTCTTAAAAAATTTTTTGACTAATCTGGGTCCTTTGCATATCTATATGAATTTTATAATCAATTTGTCAATTTCCGCAAAAAATTCACCTGGTATTTTGATAGAGATTGCTTTGACACTGTAGCTCAATTTAGAGAATATTGTCCTCTTAACAACATTACATTTCCAAACCATTAACATGGGATTTTTCCATTTATTCAAGTCTTCTTTAATTTCTTTCAACAGTACTTTGTAGTTTTCAGTGTACAAGTGTTTCACTTTTTGTTACGATATTCTAAAGTATCTTACTCTTTTGCTGTTATTGTAAATATTTTCTTAATTTTATGTGTAGGTTTTTCATTACTAATATGTAAAAACAGAGTGGATTTTAATATATTGATCTTGTATCCCACAATGTTGTTGAACTTTTGTACTAGCTATAAATTTTTTAGTGTATGCCCTTGGATTGTCTATGTACAAAATAATGGCATCTGCAAATGGAGATAGTTTTACTCCTTCTTTTACTATCTGGATGCATTTTATGTCTTTTTCTTGCTCTATAATCCTGAGTAGAACCTCCAGCACAATGTCAAATAAAAGTGGTGAAGGCAGACACCCTTGCTTTGTTCCGGATCTTAGAAAAGAGGTTTTCAATCTTTCACCATGTGGCAATATGTTAGTGAGGGTATTCTTATGTACACTTTATCAGAGTAAAGACATTTCCTTCTATTCCTAGCTGAGTGCTTTTTTTTTGTAATGAAAAAGTGCTGGGTTCTGCCAAATGCTTTTTTTTGACGTAACTATTGAGAGAGTCACGTCTTTTTTCTCATTATCTTAATAATATGGCATATTTTATTCATTGTTTTCATATATATGTTGAACTAATCATGCATTCCTGGTGTAAATCCTACTTGGTCATGGTGTATAAGCCATTTTATATGTCCCTGGATTTAGTTTGTTGGTTGTTAAGTATTTTGACATCTATATTCATGAAGGATACTGGTTTCTTGTTTCCCTTTCTTGTGATGTCTTTCTCTGTTTCTGGTGTCAGAGTAATACTGGCCTCATTGAATGAGTTGGGACATGTTCCCTCCCATTCTATGTTTTTTGGAAAAAGTTTTTAAAGCGTTTTTCTTTAAATATTTGGTTAAATTCAACAGTGAATCACCTGGTTCTATGCTTTTATTCATGAAATAAATTTTGTTTACTAATATAAACTCATTATTTGTTATAAGTCTATACAAATTTTACATTTATTTTGTGTCCATTTCAGTACTTTGGGTCTTTATAGGAATACATTAATTTTTTTCTAGGTTATCTAATTTGTTATCATATAATTTTTCATAGTGTATTATATTTATAATTCTTGTTTCTAGTAACATTGGTAGTAATGTTTTGTCTTTCATTCCTGATTTTAGTAATATGAGTCTTCTTGATTTTTTGCTCAGTCTGTCTAGGTAGATGATTTTAATATTATTAATCTTTCAAAGAAACAACTTGTGTTTTTTCATTTATTTATTATTTGTTTTAATTCTGTATTTTATTGATTTATGTTCTATTATTTATTATTTCCTTCTTTCTGCTTGATTTTTAGTTACTCTGCTTTTTAAAAATAATTTCTTAAGGTAATTAGGTAAGAAGTTTAGATTATTAATTAGACACGTTTCTTCTTTTAAATTTAGGTTTTTAGAGGTATTATTTTCCCTATAAATACTGCCCATCTGTATCACATAAGTTTGCCACGTTGTACTATCATTTTCATTAATCTCTATTTTATAATTTTTCTTGTCATTTTGTCTTTGTTATACTTTTTATTTAGAAGAGTGTTGTTTAATGTTATATGTCTGTGAATCTCTCATATCTCCTTGTTATTTATTTCTAATTTAATTTCATTGTGATCAGAGAACATACTTGGTCTAATTTAATTCCCTTACATTTATTTTACTTGTTTTTATTGCCTAACATATAATACTTCCTGTAGAATGATCTTTGTTAATCATCATGAGAATATTTTACACACAATGAGCTATTTCTCCCTTGCTGTTTTCAAGATTTTCTCTTGTCTTTTGACAAAGTTTGATTATGATATGTCTAAGTGTGCATCTCTTTGTGTTTATTCTACTTGGAATTCATTGAGCTAATTGGAAGTGTAAATTAATATATTTTATTAAATTTGGGGATATTTGACTATTATTTATTCAAATATTCCTCCTGTCTATTTTACTATTTCCTCTCTACTGAGACTTCCAAATTGTATAGATTAGTATGCTTCAATATTTCCCCTAGGTCTCAAGAATCCTTTCATTTTCTTCACTCTTTTTTTTCCTACTCCTCATATATGATAATATGAACTGATCTTCATTATAATATTTGTTTATTTTATCATCGGTCTGCACATATTTGCTGTTGAGCTTCTAATAAAGTCATTTGATTCATCTTACATTTTAACGTACATAAAGTTAATTTTGTTTCTTTCTATAATGTCTATATCTTTATTGATATTCTCTATTTAGTGATATATTCTCATATATAATTTATTTCTCTAAACATGGTTTCCTTTGGTCTTTGTTAATACTTAAAATAGGTGATTTAAAGTCTCTGTATGAATTGTCCACTATCTGGGCTTTCCCAGGGATTTGCTCTGATGGCTTGTATTATTTATAATTTGTCCTTATATATAGCTATATTTTCTTGTTTCTTGTGTTTTATTTTTTCTTGAAAATTGGACATTTAAAATAATATAATGTTGTACCTCTAGAAACAGGTTATATAGTCTGGACAGGATTTTCTATTGTTGCACTTTGTTGTTATTTTTTGTTTGTCTAGTGACTTTATGAATTAATTGTCTAAACTGTGTATTCTATGTCATGTGTGGTCACTAAAAATTTTCTCTCAATTATCTTAGTAGTCAGCTAGTGAAGGGAAAGGGATTTCATTAAATGCATGCTATCAATGAGTCTCTGAGAAACTGAGGGCCTCAGTGTGTTTGTTGAGGCACACTCAACCAAGCAATTTACAATTCTGCCATAGATTTACTTTGTGAGTGTACAGAGCCTCAAAATAAGCCAGAGGTAAGAATTTAGGGACTTTTCAGGTTTCTCTAAGCAGGAGCACAGTTCTGTTTAAGAGCACAGATTGAGAAGAAGCAAGAAGAACTACAAACCTGCAGCCTGTGGAAGAAAAACCACATTCACAAAAAGATAAACAAGATGAAAAGGCAGAGGGCTATGTATCAGATGAAGGAACATAATAAAACCCGAGAAAAACAACTAAATGTAGTGGAGATAGGTAACCTTCCAGAAAAAGACTTCAGAATATTGATAGTGAAGATGATCCAGGACCTCAGAAAAAGAATGGAAGCAAAGATCAAGAAGATGTAAGAAATGTTTAACAAAGACCCAGAAGAATTAAAGAACAAACAAACAGAGATGAACAATACAATAACTGAAATAAAAAATACAGCAGAAGGAATCAATAGCAGAATAACTGAGGCAGAAGAATGGATAGGTGACCTGGAAGATAGAATGGTGGAATTCATGGCTCTGGGACAGAATAAAGAAAAAAGAATGAAAAGAAATGAAGACAGACTAAGAGCCATCTGGGACAACATTAAACACAAAAATATTCACATTATAGGGGTCCCAGAAGGAGAAGAGAGAGAGAAAGGACCCGAGGAAATATTTGAAGAGATTATAGTTGTGAACTTCCCTAACATGGGAGAGGAAATAGCCACCCAAGTCCAGGAAGTGCAGAGATTCCCATACAGGATAAACCCAAGGAGAAACATGCTGAGACACATAGTAATTAAATTGGCAAAAATTAAAGATAATAAAAAATTATTGAAAGAAGCAAGGGAAAAATGACAAGAACATACAAGGGAACTCCTATAAGATTAACAGCTGATTTCTCAGAAGAAACACTACAAGACAGAAGGGCGTGGCATGACATATTTAAAGTGATGAAAGGGAAGTATCTACAACCAAGATTACTCTACCTGGCAAGGATCACATTCAGAGTCAATGGAAAAATCAAAAGATTTACAGACAAGCAAAAGCTAAAAGAATTCAGCACCACCAAACCAGCTCTACAACAAATGCTAAAGGAAATTCTCTAAGTGGGAAACACAAGAGAAGAAAAAGACCTACAAAAACAAACCTAAAACAATTAAGAAATGGTAACAGGAACATACATATCAATAATTACCTTAAACGTGAATGGATTAAATGCTCCAACAAAAAGACACAGGCTCGCTGAATGGATACAAAAACAAGACCCATATCTCTGCTGGACATAGACTGGCTGTACGGATACAAAAACAAGACCCATATCTCTGCTGTCTACAAGAGACCCACTTCAGACCTAGAGAAACATACAGACTGAAAGTGAGGGGATGGAAAAGATATTCCATGTAAATGTAAATCAAAAGAAAGCTGAAGTAGCAATACTTATAACAGATAAAATAGACTTTAAAATAAATAATGTTACAAGAGACAAGGAAGGACATTACATAATGATCAAGGGATCAATCCAAGAAGAAGTTATAACAATTATAAATATATATGCACCCAACATAGAAGCACCTCAATACATGAGGCAACTGCTAACAGCTATAAAAGAGGAAATTGACAGTAACACAATAATAGTGGGAGACTATAAAACCTCACTTACATCAATGGACACCTCATCCAAAATGAAAAAAAATAAGGAAACAGAAGCTTTAAATGACAAAACAGACCAGATAGATTTAATAGGTATTTATAGGACAGTCCATCCAAAAAAAGCAGATTACACTTTCTTCTCAAGTGTGCATGGAATATTCTCCAGGATAGATAACATCTTGGGTCACAAATCAAGCCCCAGTAAATTTAAGAAAATTGAGATCATATCAAGTATCTTTTCTGACCACAATGTTATGAGATTAGAAATCAATTACAGGGAAAAACAAAACATAAAAAACACAAACGCATGGAGGCTAAACTATATGTGACTAAATAACCAAGAGATCACTGAAGAAATCAAAGAGGAAATCAAAAAATACCTAGAGATAAATGACAATGAAAACAGGATGGTCCAAAACCTATGGGATGCAGTAAAAGCAATTCTAAGAGGGAAGTTTATAGCAATACAATCTTACCTGAAGAAAGAACACACATCTCAAATTAACAATCTAACCTTACACCTAAAAGAACTAGAGAAGGAAGAACAAACAAAACGTAAAGTCAGTAGAAGGAAAGAAATCGTAAAGATCAGAGCAGAAATAAATGAAAGAGAAACAAAGAAAACAATTGCAAAGTTCAATAAAACTAAAAGCTGGTTCTTTGAGAAGATAAACAAAATTGATAAACAACTAGCCAGGTTCATCAAGAAAAAAAAGGGACAGGACTCAGATGAATAAAATTAGAAATGAAAAAGGAGTAGTTACAACAGACACCGCAGAAATGCAAAGCATCCTAAGAGACTACTACAAGCAACTCCATGCCAACATAATGGACAACCTGGAAGAAATGGACACATTTTTAGAAAGCTATAAACTTCCAAGACTGAATCAGGAAGAAATAGAAAATATGAAAGGACCAATCACAAGTAATGAAATAGAAACTGTGATTAAAAATCTTCCAACAAACAAAATCCGGGCTGAGGCTATAAACTTCCAAGACTGAATCAGGAAGAAATAGAAAATATGAAAGGACCAATCACAAGTAATGAAATAGAAACTGTGATTAAAAATCTTCCAACAAACAAAATCCGGGATGAGATGGCTTCACAGGTGAATTCTATCAAACATGTAGAGAAGAGCTAACATCCACCCTTCTTAAATTCTCGCAAAAATTTGCAGAGGAAGAAACACTCCCAAACTCATTCTATGAGGCCACCATCACCCTGATACCAAAACCAGACAAAGATATTACAAAAAAAGAAAATTACAGACCAATATGTCTAATGAATATACATGCAAAAATCCTTAACAAAATACTAGAAAACAGAAACCAACAACACATTAAAAGGATCATACACCATGATCAAGTGGTATTTATCCCAGGGATGCAAGGCTTCTTCAATATATGCAAATCAATCAATTTGATACGCATATTAACAAACTGAAGAATAAAAACCATATGATCATCTCAGTAGATGCAGAAAAAGCTTTTGACAAAATTCAACACCGATTTTTGATAAAAGCTCTCCAGATAGTGGGCATAGAGGGAACTTACCACAACATAATGAAGGCCATATACAACAAACCCACAGCAAACATCATTCTCAATGTAGAAAAACTAAAAGGATTTCCTCTAAGATCAGGAAGAAGACAAGGATGTCCACTCTCACCACTATTATTCAACATAGTTTTGGAAGTCCTAGCCACGGCAATCAGATAATAAAAAGAAATAAACGGGATACAAATTGGAAAAGAAGAAGTAAAACAGTCACTCTTTGAAGATGACATGATACTATACTTAGAGAACTAAAGATGTTACCAGAAAACTACTGGAGCTAATCAATAAACTTGGTAAATGTGCAGGATACAAACTTAATGCACAGAAAGTCTCTTGCATTCCTATACACCAATGATGCAAAATCTGAAAGAGAAGTTAAGGAAACACTCCCATTTACCATTGCAACAAAAATAATAAAATACTTAAGAATAAACCTACCTAGGGAGACAAAAGACCTCTATGCAGAAAACTATATGATACTGATGAAAGAAATTAAAGATGATACAAAGTGATGGAGAGATATACCATGTTCTTGGACTGGAAGAATCAATATTGTGAAAATGACTATACTACCCAAAGCAATCTACAGGTTCAATGCAATCCTTGTCAAATTACCAATGGCATATTTTACGGAACTAGAACAAAAAATCTTAAACTTTGTATGGAGACACAAAAGACCCTGAATAGCCAAAACAATCTTGAGGAACAAAAACAGAGCTGGAGGAATCAGACTCCCTGATTTCAGACTATATTACAAAGCTACAGTAATCAAGACAACATGGTACTGGAACAAAAACAGAAATATAGATCAATGGAAGAGGATACAAAGCCCAGAGATAAACCCATGCACCTATGGTCAACTAATCTATGACACAGGAGGCAAGGATACACAATGGAGAAAAGACAATCTCTTCAATAAGTTGTGCTTGGAAAACTGGACAGCTACATGTAAAAGAATGAAATTAGAACACTCCCTAACACCATACACAAAAATAAACTCAAAATGGATTTGAGACTTAAATGTAAGACCAGACACTATAAATATCTTAGAGGAAAACATAGGAAGAACACTCTTTGACATAAATCACAGCAAGATCTTTTTTGATCCACCTCCTAGAGTAATGGAAATAAAAACAAAAATAAACAAATGGGACCTAATGAAACTTAAAAGCTTTTGCACAGCAAAGGA